>NC_063176.1:24544331-24595044 GCF_023159225.1 Perognathus longimembris pacificus | reverse complement strand
CCACCACTGGACCACTCGTTATGGTTGCCACTGCCCTGATGATCCAAGAGGCTCAGAGATGGGACTACCTGTGATGATCGATAGCAGGGCAAACCACCTGGGTTGGAATCTTAATTCTGATCCTCACAAGCTGAACTTTGGGCTGCAATTTCCTCTCTAAATGGGAATGACAATATGATCTTGGTGAAGACTAAGGGAGCTATTGATTAGAATAAGGAAGAGGGAAACTGATGTGGTATGCTAAGGAAACTGAAGAGCAAAAGGGACTGAAATGTGAGAGTCAAAAAAACCAGTGAGTTGCATGTGCTGTGTGAGGAACTCCTCACCGAGTCCTGCTGGGGCTTGGTCTCCTGTCAGCCCTGCGGCCGGGCATGGCTGTTTCGTAGGGTGCTTTACAGGCTGGCTCAGAAGACGTAGGACATGACTTTGCAAAACAGCATGGGGAAGACTAGCATGTATTTATATTTGCTTTGCATATAAAACTCCACGAATGTAGGGCAATGTGCATGATCTATCATTTATCTGCCTATAATATAAATTGCACAGAATTATTTTTTTCTCTATATCAGACACTAAATTTGGAATTCTTTTTGTTCATCGTGGGGCTTGAACTCTGGGCCTTGGTGCTGTCCCTGAGCTCTTCAGCTCAAGGCTGGTGTCCTACCAATTGAGCCACAGACCCTCTGCACACTTTTCCTGAGTAGTTTATTGGAGATAAGAGTCTCACAGACTTTCCTGCCTCAGTTGGCTTTGAAGCGTGATCCTTAGATCTCATCCTCCTGAGTAGCTAGGATTACAGGTGTGAGCCACCGGCATCAAACTTGGAAATATTTTTTGGAACAGATTGTTCATTCAAATTAGAAAGTATGCAGCCAGTATAATTGCAAGAATTATTCTATTAGTATAACATAACGATAATTATACCTGTTTGCATATAAAATGCATGCTTGTTTTTTGGGAATGAAGAGTTTTTAATTTTTCCTAATTTACTAGAAAAGATATTGCATTTATTTTACTGGTGGTTGGAGGTCCGACCGATGTATTCAGGTAATACATACATTCCTGACCTTTTGATTCCCATGTGAGAGGAATTCTGATGGGAGACTTGTGATACAGCTTTACTTCCCTTTCTAGTAATTCATAATCAACTGCTTCCTTCACACAGCCAGGGAAGGAGCTTACAGAAGACTGCGCTGTATGAAAATGGACGGGCGCTGTGAAGCAAAATCCCTTACCTTCGAAGTCAGGTTAGGGGCAGCAGATCTGAGCTGATGCCCTTCTGCTGTAAGAAAAGAGTGTACTTCAAGAACTAGGCACTTGCTGCTAGAGCGAAACAGAAGATGCTCCACAATACTGGTGACGTCCCAGGAGCAAAGCACTCTGGATCTTCTCTTGCACCTCAGAAATTTGAGCTGCTTAATGTTATGTTGATCCAGATTTTAATGTTAAATGGAAATACCCTTCCTCAGTCACCAGGATCTCCTGGATGTAAATACTGATCGGATTTGTCTTTGTGTCCCGTCTCCCAAGGACATAGCCTGTACATTACGTGTCAAAAATAGATGAAAAGGAAAAGGCAGAAAGGTTAGATGGGTATTTGGTCACTAAGTTCTACAGCTGTAGCCCAGGCTTTAAACAGAGGTTTGCCTTCACACCAAACTTTTCTGCCAAGATTCTGATGTCTGCAATAGGAAGTGGTTGACCTCTATAACAAATGGATTCCCTGCTAGACAATAACAAGTACTGCTCCAAAAGTAACCCTGCCTTGTCAATCAATCTCTTTCTCCCTCACTCTCACAGCTAGGAAATATTTAGTAAATCTTCCATCTCCAGTATGATCTATAATGTCAAGTTTCACCAAGAAAGAGTGCCTATCAAAACTCAAGTTGGTTACATAATGAGTAACATGATGTATCCACTCTGGTCACTTAAAGTAAATATGTATCAATTAGTGGCTTACTCAAGCAGCAGTGCTCCCCAACTCATAAAGCTCAACCTCCTCACCACAGGTACTCTGATGAAAAATGTCAGGCAGTTATTGTGTCAGTTATCCTCATATTCCATCTTCAAGCTTTTAGTCTTACGTTTTCAGCACATGTCTAAACATAGTGTTCTGGAAGCAAATAGAACAGAGGTCAGTCCTGCAGATGGAACTCTTTAGGAGCAAAGGCGAATATCTGCATGAGGAAATTGCTTCAACTTGTCAAGAAACAGACACCTACAAAACCCCTCTCACAGTGCTATGATTCTTGCCTGATCGGGACCATACCAGATTGGAACTTGTTCTTTGCCCTGACTTGCCCAGCCTTGGAGTACATGTTTCCAAACACAGCACACTGTCTTCCCCAGACCATTGTCATCACAAGAGACCTGTTTCCCCTCAAGGGCATGAGTTCTCAGCTGTGCTGCATGGAACTGCTTTCCTGCCCTGCTCGGTTAAACGGGCTTCCTGTGGACTCCTAAAGTAATCAAAGAAAACAACTTTAAGGAATATAATAAGATATGTGCTGTATTGAAATTTTTAAATAGCTCTTCAACGATTATGTATTGGTCTGACTTTATGGCAATAAACTTTTTCTTCTTTTTGTGTGTGCAGAAATCAGAGCCTAGGCACGGTCCCTTAGTTTTGTCACTCAGGGCTGAACCATGGCTCCAGTTCTGGCTTGTTGCCAGTGAATTGGAGACAGGGTAGGAGCAAGGTACCATCAACCCATGGGAAATCCCCAAGGGCTCCATCTGCATGCAGGCATCCAGGTAGCCATGCTTTCTCTGATGACTTGGCATGACTTTTACAGATAGAGAAATGTGCACACACTTACAATGTAATTGGGTTAGCCCTTGGCATTGGGTGCCCTGAGCCATCTATGCCTTCCTGGGATACAATCAGACTAGCCCGGAAGTGCCTGTCAACCAGATCGTGCCATGCCACTCCACTGAATTCCACTGGGCAGAGGAGAGAAGCTGAGGAATTTTGAGGGGTTAGATTGAGCAATTACAACACTATTAATGATGCTTTAAGGAAATGGTTAGCCATTTTCTTCACTGCTTATTCTACAACACCTTTTATGGCTCCAAATTGACAACAGAAATGTAGAATGAGTGCCACCTACCGTCAAGAGAGTAGAATTCTAGTATCAAAACAGATGGGGACAAGGCATGCATGTAAATAAAGCCAGAGGGCTGCAGAGAGGCTCAGATAACCTGAAACAATGTGTTACCTACATATGCTCTGAGACTTGCTTCAGATTGGTTTTTCTTTTAGGAAACCTTGCGACTACTCTAAAAGTGAAATGTGTTTTGGAACAGAACTATGTATTCAGAACCTGCAGTGGAACACACAATTCAAAACTCAAAACTTAGATGTTGTCTTTCTTTTTTAGTTTGCCAGTCCTGGGCCTTGAACTTAGGGCCTCAGCACTGTCCCTGGCTTCTTTTGCTCAAGGCTAGCACTCTACCTTTTGAGCCACAGCACCACTTCTGGCTTTTTCTATATATGTGCTACTGAGGAACCAAACCCAGAGCTTCATATATACGAGGCAAGCACTCTAACACTAGGCCATATTCCCAGCCCAGATATTTTCTTTTTCAGAAAACCTTAGTTGACATTTTATGGTATCCAAATAGATGATCGCCAAAAGGCCCAGTTATCC
This sequence comes from Perognathus longimembris pacificus, assembly GCF_023159225.1. Taxonomy (NCBI): domain Eukaryota; kingdom Metazoa; phylum Chordata; class Mammalia; order Rodentia; family Heteromyidae; genus Perognathus; species Perognathus longimembris. The sequence continues at coordinate 24,591,394 of NC_063176.1, read as the reverse complement.
AAATTCAAGCATTGGGTAAAGAGTAAAAAGACAAAATCCTCACCACTGGTCCACAAAATTCTTTAAAAACCAAAGTTCTGTGCCAGGTGCTGGAAGAGGACAACTTAGAATTCTAGTTTCCACATGTGATGGGTCTATTCCATATGGCCTAATATGAGGACAGGCCTTCTTCAAGATTTGGCCCTTGAGTGAATTTTAAATTTCTATTTGGGGAAGGGGGGTGAGCTCTGGGCCTGGGTGCTGTCCCTGGCTCTTCAACTCAATGCTAGTGATCTACCACTTGAGCCACAGTGCCACTTCCGGTTTTCTGGTGGCTAATTGGAAATAAGAGTCTCAGGGTCATTCCTACCTGGGCTGGCTTTGAACCTCGATCCTCAGACCTCAGCCTCCTGAGTAGCTAGGATCACAGGTATGAGCCACGGGTACACAGCTGATTTTTAGATTTCTACATAATAGCCCAAATGTTCGCAAATTTTCTGATGCTTAGCAAATTCTTTTTTCTTTTGGTACATAAAGGGGCTTGAAATAGGGGCTTTAGTACTGTCCCTTCAGCAATTTTTCTCCAATGCTAGTTCTCTACCACTTTGATCCACTGCTAATTTTGGGAGTTTTGAGTGCTTTAATGGAGATAAAGAGTCGCATGGACTTTCCTGCCTGGGATGTTCTTAAACCTCTGTCCCCATATTTCAGCCTCTTAAGCTAGGATTATGGGCTAGGCATGTGGCTTGGCAGTAGAGTGTTGCCTAGAATGCACAACACCCTGGATTTGATCCACATAAACACCGCATAAACAGAAAAATCCAGAAGGGGCGCTGTGGCTCAAATGGTAGAGTGCTAGCCTTGAGCACAAAGAAGCTTAGGGACAGTGCTCAGGCCATGAGTTCAAGCCCCAGGACTGGCAACGAAAACAACAAAAAATAGCAGCTAGGATTACAAGTGTGAGTCACCAGCACCCAGCTCAAAATTTATCCCTTTCACTTGATTGTTGTCTCCAACTGAAGTGAATTTATTATACTGCAGCTGAAACCAGGGACTTACCAATAGAGTACCTGTAATTCAGAAGAACATTTCAAGAAGACCCAGACAGAGTCAGCCTCTAGGAAAGGTACTGGCTTACATCCACTCAACTTTTGTAAATTTAGGGTTTCTGTTGGTCTGCCCGCATGGAGGGTGGAGTGTTCTGTGGCAGTCTTGTGCACCACCCAGCGAAATGGCAGCTTGCTGAGTCTGACGAGGACTTGAGCATGACTCCCCATCCCTTCCTGCATTCCGCCTTGACTCCCCTAACTGACACTTCCTGAGCATCAGAGTTTTGGAGAATATGACCTTTAGCTAATAACAGAGAGCCCAGCTGCCATACCGAACTCCGTACCTCCTCCAATGCCACATTGAGAGAATGGTGGCCACTCCTCCTGAGACATGCCCCCTATTCCCCCACCTCATCCCCTTGATCTCTTCCCTTCTCTACCAGCAGACACTTGGTGCTCATCAGCAATGCACCCACAGCTAATTGGATTCCTGCTTTTGTAAACCTTTTCCACCTTGGTGTTGATTTCCATCACCATAATAAAATTTCAGGACACAGACAATTTAAGGGACAAAGGATTTATTTTGATTCTTTACTTCAAAGGATTCTGTTCTCCATTCCTGAGACCCATGCACTGGACACAACATGACCACAGTGGGAAAATGGAGCAGAGAATTACCACACCTCCTAGCAGCCAGTAAGGAGGCTGAGGGAGACACTGAAAATGACAGAGAGAAGGGAGGGAGGAAAGCGGAGGGAGACGGAGGAGAAAGAGAAGGAGGAGGAGGGAGAGCAGAAGAGATTCCTGGTAGAGCCATCAAGGACCTACCCAAAATGACCTGTTTCCTTCACCCAGAAGTCTACAAGTGTTCCACAACAGACTAGTCCACTGGTGACAATGTTTTAAAAGCGGGAGTCTACTGGGAATATTACATTATCAAAACACAAAAACATGGGCTGGGGATATGGCCTAGTGGCAAGAGTGCTTGCCTCGTATACATGAGGCCCTGGGTTCGATTCCCCAGCACCTCATATACAGAAAATGGCCAGAAGTGGCGCTGTGGCTCAAGTGGCAGAGTGCTAGCCCTGACCAAAAAAAGAAGCCAGGGACAGTGCCCTGAGTCCAAGCCCCAGGACTGGCAAAAAAAAAAAAAAAAAAAACACAAAAACATGAATATAGTCTATTAAGCAATTTAAAAACACATTAGATATGCACGCACTTCTGAAACGTTTTTGAAAATGCTCAATATTTTAACATTTGGTCATTTATTTCTAATTTTCAAAATATACGTGCATCTTACAGCAAACTATAAAGCTATTTAATATACTTTTTAAGCACCTTCAGTTACATGTAAAGATATGCCCATCCATAACCTGACTATAGGTAGTTTGAGAAGATAAATTGAAAATCACTCTTTTTCCACAATATTGAAAATATGACACCAGTGACTACTTACATAAAATCGGTAAACTCTTCCATTAAGGAGCTTCTCATTTTGTTTCTTTTCCTCTGTTGGTTCCTTGGGCTTGAGCTCAAGGTCTGTGTGTTGGGCCTGAGCTTCTTTGCTCAAGGCTAGCACTCTACCCCTTGAGCCATCGTTTCCACAGCTGACTTTGGGGCAGTCAGTAAGAGTCTCATAGACTTCCTGCCCGGGCTGGCTTCAAAAAATAATCTTATGTTCTCAGCCTCCTGACAGGCTGGGATTACATATCTGAGAGACTAGGGCCAGACACTTTTGATGTGAATGCTATATGTTTCCATATATTTTATGTAAGTTATCTCAGGCTAGTGTGATGATTTGACTTAGAGGAGCTCCAGCCATTACTCTGCCCCAAAGAGATGTTTAAGGACAAACATCAGGAGTATTCTGAGGGCCTGACCAACAGACATGGTAACACCCATGTACTGTGGAGGACTAAGGAGCCCCAAATTCCTTCGACTGCCTACCCAGGCACTCACCTTTGACATAGTCATGGCATTCCTAGACACTAGGGAAGGAGAGAAAACCCTGTGCTGCGTTTCTCAGCACATTGGTGATTTCTGCTAATGTGAAGAAGTTGGAAATTATCTCAGTGGAAAGAATATTGAAGGAAGGGATGGCACAAAGTACGGGCTGAGGAGCTGGGAATATGGTGGAGTGGCAAGAGTGCTTGCCTTGTATATATGAAGCCTTGGGTTCGATTCCCCAGCACCACATATATTGAAAATGGCCAGAAGTGGTGCGGTGGCTAAAGGGGCAGAGTGCTAGCTAGCCTTGAGCAAAAAGAAGCCAGGGACAGTGCTCAGGCCCTGAGTTCAAGGCCCATGACTGGCAACAAAACAAAACAAAACAAAACAAGGGGGCTGGGAATATGCCCTAGTGGTAAGAGTGTTTGCCTCATAAACATGAAGCCCTGGGTTTGATTCCCGAGCACCACATATATAGAAAACGGTCAGAAGTGGAGCTGTGGCTCAAGTGGCAGAGTGCTAGCCTTGAGCAAAAAGAAGCCAGGGACAGTGCTCAGGCCTGAGTTCAAGACCCAGGACTGGCAAAAAAAAAAAAAAAAAAGAAAACAAAACAAAGTATGGGCTGAATATCTTCCCACCTATCAAGGAGTTCAGATCCAAAGTTCTGGTTTAAATTTCATGATAAAAAGTAGAACAAATTAAATGTCAGTTCTTCTCAAACTAGTCGTTTAATTATTTGAAATATGTATTCCTAATTTTATCTGCAAATTAGTTTCGGTCTGGTTGATATTTAGTTTGCATTGCATGTCATCCAAATCTACATTTGATGATTCCTTATTAATTTTTTGCAATCTCACTATTGTACATATATATTCATACATATCTATATATTGCTTAAAGACACTTTGACATCCAATAAATCAGAAATGACTCCACTTTCTTTTTAAGATCAAGCTTCCTCAGTGAATCTTACTGTTGAACACTACATCATTATTTACTCATATTTTCATCACTCAGGACACGAAACATTATATACAATATGGAACATTACATATTCCACAAACTTGGCTGTTAAATACAAAAGCTATCAATTATAAAAGTTCATCATTCATTTAGATGGAATACTTAGTGTTTTTAGAACTTGTAACTTCAGGGTTTTTTGCATGCCATACCTGATGCTTAGATGAATATTTGTTCACAAAATTAAAGACAAATGTGGTATATCAAGTGATGTGCTCCCTAGTACTTACAAATATATTGTATCCCAGTGTTGGTGCCTCATGCCCGTTATCCTAGCAACTCAGAAGGCTGATTAACTAAGGATCAAAATTGAAAGCCAGCCAGGCCAGGTAAGTTCTGGAGTTAACCTACAAAGCCAGAATTGAAGCTATGGCTCAAAGTGGTAGAGTGCTAGCCTAGAGAAAAATGAGCTAAAGGATAATTGACAGCCCTCACACTAAGTTCAAGCCAGAAGACCAACAAAGAACCAAAACACCCACACAAAAACATCATAGATGGAAAGATTTCTCCATTAAGGATGGATTAGGAGTTTCATTCCCGCTAGGGCACTTTGGGTATTGAAACATTGTAACTACAGACTCCTACATTTGCTAAGAAGATTACATTCCAAGACTACATTCCAAGAAGATTACACACATACATTTTTAAATGTGTTTGGGCATAGGGAATGACTAGCCAAACTGAGTTTGTGTCTCTAGGTGGCTTTCCTTGTTCTAGTTCATCATATTTAAGTTTACACTAAAGGTTGAGTCATAGTCATAGTTCTTGTGTGCATAATAGACAAGCAAGATATAATACCCTACTCAGCTATATTCTTTCCTTTTTGTATCCCCACATGACATTGAAGGGCTGACTATAGACAGATTGATTTCTCACATGAAAAATGTTCTTTTGGATTCTCATCAGTGTGCATCGTTTGATTCTTTTTTTTTTTTTTTTTTTGTCCAGTCCTGGGGCTTGGACTCATGGCCTGAGCACTGTCCCTGGCTTCTTTTTGCTCAAGGCTAGCACTCTGCTACCTGAGCCACAGAGCCACTTCTGGCCATTTTCTGTATATGTGGTGCTGGGTAATTGAACCCAGGGCCTCATGTATACCAGGCAAGCATTCTTGCCACTAGGCCATATCCCCAGCCCCTGCATCGTTTGATTCTATATAAGAGGAGTAGATCAGTTCACAGCTTTCCCACAAGCGACACTCACTGTTTCTCTCCACTGTTTGGTCTTTGAGGGAGCCAACTCTCCAAGATGACTGAAGGCATTCGCACAGCTGCAATGTTCATAGTCTTTCTCGCCCATGGATAGTCAGGCCTAAATCCTCTCACAAAGATGGTTTCTGTCAGTGGTTTCTGGCTAGTATATGTCCTCTGGTGTTGTCTTAGATGAGTTGATTGACTGAAAACTTTCCCACACAGATGAGTCTCCTGAGTTCTCCCTCTGGGAGGATTGCTCTTACTTTCTAAGGTTATAGGGTGTACCAAAACCTTCCACACACAGGTTGCATTTGTGTGATTGCTCTCATTTCTCATCCTGGCAAGGTTTAAATGAGATACTGAATGATTTCACTCACTGACGACATGCATCACTTTTTTCTGTAGTGTGTATTTTCTTTTTTTTTTTTTTTTTTTTTTTTTTGGCCAGTCGTGGGCCTTGGACTCAGGGCCTGAGCACTGTCCGCTTCTTCCCGCTCAAGGCTAGCACTTGAACCACAGCGCCGCTTCTGGCCGTTTTCTGTATATGTGGTGCTGGGGAATTGAACCTAGGGCCTCGTGTATCCGAGGCAGGCACTCTTGCCACTAGGCTATATCCCCAGCCCTGTAGTGTGTATTTTCATATGGCGAAAAAGGCTGGAGGAATGACAAAAAATTTTCCCACAGAATTGACACTCATAGTGCTTCTCTCCAGTGTGTATTGTCTCATGTGTGGCACGTCGAGATGAGGCAGTGAAGGCTTTCCCACAGGTGTGAAATTCATAGAGTTTCTCTCCAGTGTGTATTCTTTCATGGGCGGCATGGTGCGATGTCTTAGTAAATGCTTTCCTACAGGTGCGACATTCACAGGGTTTCTCTCCTGTGTGTATTCTCTCATGTGCAGCACGATAAGATGGCGTAGTGAAGGCTTTTCCACAGAAGTGACACTCATAGGGTTTCTTTCCAGTGTGTGTTCTCTCATGTGTGGCATATTGAGATGAATCACTGAAGACTTTCTCACAAGTGTGACACTCATAGGGTTTCTCTCTAGTGTGTATTCTCTCATGTGCGGCATGGTTAGATAGCACATTGAAGGCTTTCCCACAGGTGTGACATTCATAGGGTTTCTCTCCAGTGTGCACTATGCTATGTGCTTTAAGGTTACTAGGCCATTTGCAGGATTTCCCACAGATGTGACATTCATGCCATTTCTCTTCAGTGTGTGTTCTGTTATGTGTCTTAAGGTCATTTGGCCTTTGGGAGGCTTCCCCACCCGAAGGATATGCATGGGCTTTCTCTCCGACATGCGATCCTTCCTGATTTCCAGAATGAGACGGCTGAGTGACCTCTTCCCACGCACAGTGGGGATCTTCATCGGCCCCTCCTCCAATGGGCATGTCCTCCTGCTGCTGGAAGTGACTTGGCTGAATGGAGGGGTCAGTACACAGGTGGCTGTCATCAACTTTCTGGCTAGTGTCTCCTCCATCCTGCCAACTGAGCTCCCTGGGTTGACCAAGTACATGCCCCAGGTCACTATCCTCACACGCTTTGTCTCCATCATGTGCAGTCTTATGGTGACTGAACTTTGAAGGAACAAAGGCTGTCCTACAAAAACTACAAACATGTGATTTCCCTCCAGTGATTTAAATTGTGCTTACAGTGTTTATTGCTTTCAACAAAGACTTAAGCTCATAGACCACAGTCACACTGTATGTTTTCCTCAAGAGACTTACTGCATTGTCTAATGTCTAATGAATTATTCATAATGCCATTGCCATTTACATGATCAATTTCTTGTGTTCCAGGTGCTCAGGAGTATGTGCACATTCGTGGAGGTTCTCTCCCTGGTATAGGCTAACACAGGAGATATCTTCTGCATCCTTTAGCAAAGTTTGCATCAATGAAGAGTTCTGAGTCTTCGTTTCTGTCAAGTCATTCCTGTCAAGTGAGTCTTGCAGATAAAAAGATTTCTGCTGTGGGAAGATGATGAAACATGATCATCAATTGTTTACATTCATCTCCATGGCCATTTCTCTACATGAGAATGCTAGAGTACTTAGCCTAGACATAAAACATATTATAACTGGGCACTGATAGTTCATGCCTGTAATCCTAGCTACCCACATGGATGACATCTGAGGATCATGGTTCAAAGTCAGCCAGTTCAGGAAAGTCCATGAGACTCTTACCGCCAATAAACTATTCACAAAAAGCTGGAAGCAGTGCTATACTTGAAGAGGTAGAGTGCTAGCCTTGAGCAAAAGAAGCTGAGGGAAAGTACCCAGGCCCAGTGTTCAAGCCTCAGGACAAGCAAAAACAACAACAAACTTATATTTTTCTTCCATATCCCCATCTTGAAAGTGGCAAAGACATGCTCCATGCAGTAAGTCAACAACAGGAGAATCAAGTAAATATCCAGATAGTTGTGTGTGTGTGTGTGTGTGTGTGAGAGAGAGAGAGAGAGACAGAGACAGAGAGACAGAGACAGAGAGACAGAGACAGAGAGAGAGAAAAAGAAAGAGACAGAAAGAGAGAGACACAGAGAGAGTATACCCATGGAGGATGAGACAGACATAGACAGATACATAGATAGGTAAAATCATTGGCTTAGAAGTATTTTATATTGCATATCTGAGATTAAGTTTGTTTTTATTTTTGTTTTTGCTAATCCTTGGCCTTGAACTATGGGACTGGGCACTGTCCCTGAGCTTCTTTTGCTGAAGGCTAGTGCTCTACCACTTGAGCCACAGCACCACTTCTGGCCTTTTCTGTTTATATAGTACTGAGAAATCAAAGCCAGGGCTTCATGGGTGCCAGGCAAGCACTGTACCACTAAGCCACATTCTCAGACTCTGAGATGAAGGTTTTGAAATCCTGTCATTTTCCTTATGAAATTCAAACTATGTGGAGCTTTCATCCAAGAAATTTCCTCAGCTCAACGATGAGGCAGGCACTTGCTTTTCCAGCTACTCTTCCCACTGCCAGGTCTTTACTGGTCAAGACAGTAGTCACATCTGTGTAACTTACCACTGACGGGGTCACGTGGACCTTACCACTGACTTGTTGCATGTGGAATGGAAATGCCTGTAAGAAATGTTTAAAAGCATACATGGCATGAAACCGGGAGGAGATTTTTGAAAGCACCTTAATCCACATTTGTGTAGTCATTCAATGAATCAAAGGAAAGAAAACAATTCTTAGGAAAACACCTCCTGTCATATTCACGATCATGAATGATATTTTCCAGCAACACTGCAGCTTCAAATCAGGACTTGTGTGCTGTTGCTGAGATTTCTGCCTCAAGGCTAGTGCTTTACTACTTGAGCCATAGCTCCACTTTCTGCTTTTTTGTGCTTAGTAAGAGAGTCTCCCATAGTTCTCCTGTTTGGATGGCATCAAACCACCACCCTCAGATTTCAGCTTTCCTTTGTAGCTAGGATTGTAATTGGAAATAGCGTAGCTAAGAGAATATAATATAACTGTAATCTAGATAATACATTGAATTTCAGGAATACCACAGTGGCTCCTAATGAGATTAAGATGCTGTTAATGTAACTCCATGTTCACAAGCAATGGGAAAATACAATATATAGTCAAAGGGTGGATTCAGAAGTAATCCCTCAGTTTCTATTTCTGCCTTAACAAAATACAAGCTACCGTCAAAAGTACATTCTCACTGGCTGAATTGAAGTAGAAATTCCAGTGGAAAAAAGCTGAGTGAATGTATATGTACATATATATGTGCTTCATTTTATACACTCACATTGATAAGTATATATGCACACTGGATGGGTCCTGGTACTCACCGATGGACTCCAGCAGACAGGCAACCTCTGACATCACATCTCTCTACAGCTTCCTCTGTGCTGCGTTCATCAGATCCCACTCTTTGGGCATGAAGTTCACAGTAACATCTTCAATGTTCAAAGGTACCTACAACACCCAAGATGATTCCCATTCGACAGCGCAACAGGGGCAAGTTCAACAGACAAGCCTTGAGATGACACTAACTGAGGTAGGTAGAGGGGAGGCCTGGTATGCACAGAAACCAATGGTTCTGGGCTGGGCTATGTCCTAGTTGCAACAGTGCTTAACTTGTATACATGAAGCCGTGGGTTCAATTCCCCAGTACCACATATATAGAAAAGGCTATAAGTAACCTGGTTACTCAAGTGGCAGAGTACTAGCCTTGAGCAAACAGAAGCCAGGGACAGTGCTCCGGCCCTGAGTTCAAAGTTTAGGACTGGCCAAAAAAAAAAAAAAAAAAAAAAAAACAAAGGTTCTTTAGGGAAACAACCTGGCCCCCTGGGCATGAGTGGCTTCAGCGCTGGCCACACTGCACGGTGCTGTAGAGGGGCGGATAAGCCAGGCGCACCCCGGAACACTGAATCGCATGTGAAAGATATGATACGGAGTAAGCACACCTTCCTCTCCTGGGACCAAAACTCTGGTCTTGGGTGCTGATCTTGAGCATGGTTGCTCAAGGCTAGTTTGTGCTTTACCCCTAGAGCCACAGCTCCCCTTCCAGCTTTTCTTGGTGGTTGATCAGAGTTAAGAGTCTGGGGGACTTCTCTGCAGGGCTTTGAGCAACAGTGGCCAGTCCTCAGCCTTCGGAGCCACATGGTTTTGACTCCTTTAGAATAAAGTTTGTGCAGGCTTTGGGGTTTGACCTCATGTCCTACATGCTGTCTCAGAGTTTCCTTTGCTAAACCTGAGTATTCTACAACTATACCTACACTTCCATTCCCCCATTTCTCATCTTCTCCTTGTCCTTCTCCTCCCCTCCCTCTCATTCCCCTTCTTTTCCTTCTCCCTCTCTCTCTCCCTCCTTCTTCTTCTTGGTAATTTAGTGGAGAAAAGAATCTCATGGCTTTGCCTGCCAAGCTGGCTTTGAACTGTGATCTTCACTCAGGTCTCAGTCTCCTGAGTAGATAGAATTACTGCTCTGAGTCACCTATGCTCCATTCTAAGACTTAAATTTTACTAGAAACACTCAGGCACTGGTGGTTCATCTTAACCACTCAGGTATGAGGCAGGATCGACTACTGAAAAGGAAGCAGGGTATGCCCATCTGCGATACAGATCTGTAAGGTAAGAGAGGCAACGCAACTATGGGACAAACACTCAGCAAACGTGAGCTGTTTCTCCGGGGGCTTAAGGCCTCTATCAAGGCACGGGAGTACAGGTTAAGAAAAAGGACTTAGTAGAATTCTTTATATTTTTGGAAGATATTTGTCCATGGTTCGCACAGGAAGGGGCGATAGATGAAAAAAGGTAGTGTCGTGTTGGTGATTGCCAAAAAGACTATTACCAGACTTTTGGTCCCGAGAAGGTACCTGTGCAGGCCTTCTCCTATTGGAATCTTATACATGAGGTCCTTCAAGTTTGCCATTATCGGGCGGAGGTTTCCAAGGTAGTTGAGGATAGTGAAACTTTCCTAAAAGAAAAATTCAAAGGGAGCCAGGCTTCTCTCCACAGGGAGCCTGCTAAAATGCCCCGTCCTCCCTCTGTTATGTCTCCTTGTCCTTCTGTTTCCATTCCCATGCCTGAAGTCAGCAGTGATTCCCCAGCCTAGGGGCTCGAAGTCCATTTATCTGGTCCTTTCTGGTTTAGAATCCGGTGGCTCTAATGATGATGTGCTTCCACCGGGAGATGGGGCCACTTTAGGGGAGAAGGCAGCCAAATACCATAATCCTGACTGGCCCCACTTGGCCGCTTTGAGCACAGGGCCGTCTCCTTACAATATAGCTTAGTGCTTCCCTTTTGTGCTCGCGCTCCTGCCTCTTTGCCCTATCTTGAGGAAATAACCAGGCAAGCAACATCTAAACTCTCCTGGGAGGCTCAGTCTTTAAAAGCCCTCCTTCAAGCCAAAAAGAAAAGTCTCAGATACTTAAACAGTTGACTTAGAGTTAACATCTCCACCCACCACCCACCCAGAGTCAGTCCTGGCAGAGTTACAGCTCTCTTAGGTGCAAGCTGCTCACAGAGGGGAGGGACCTGAGGCTAGGGAAGTGCTAACACCACTGAGGTAACTTCTCCTGACCGAGTGCTCTACAATGGGAGGAACACAATCTAAAAGCTGCTCAAGTTTGAGCCCAGCCTTACAAATTTGGAATATTTTATTTAACTTCTATGAGCACTTGGGCAGACGAAGTTCTCTCTCTCTCTTTTTCTGCCTCTCTCTAAACTCTGCCTGCCTGCCTGCTTGTGATATGTGATGGGCTGGTGCTAGCTTCCAAAGGTACCAATGTTTGTTTAACATCTGTTTTGTAAGACACAGAGAAAGGTTTTCTATTCTTGTTATTGATGTTTGGTAAGTTCGGAGATTGCTTTAAATTCTGCTTGTTTGGCTAAATCCTAAGTTTTCTCTAGCATTCAGCACATGATGGACAATAGAATTGGTTGGAGGTGGAAGCCCACCCTGAACTCTGGAACTGTGGCCTTGCAATTCAAAGGTGCCTTGCAATTCAAATGCTGGGACGTGAAGCTGTCTTGCTGTGAGCCTGCTAAGGCTCTGACCAGCTCCTTTGCCATTATGCCTTGCCACATGTCTGTGTTCTTTCTGTTCATGCCCTGTCACCCATCTCCTGGACCTTCTCTGGTCATAGCGTCCCACTTCAGCTTGCCATTGGAGCTAAACTGGTTTCTCAAAATGTGGCTTCTCAGATAATCTGTGAAAATTTTTGTTTGCTGAAAAAGTTTTTTGTGTTCTAACCATGTGGTTCTAAAATTTGGGCAAAATAATATCATTTTGCCACTGGAATTCCAGAAAACTTACATGGCCAATTAACAAACAATTCTAAGCGCACCCCAAAGCTTGTGCACAACTGTCTGTCTGTCTGTCTGTCTGTCTGTCAGTAAAACTAAAAACAAAAACAAAAACAAAACAGGTTTTAAACCCATGTTTCGGTGCAAGCAAATGTGTCTAAGAAAAAGTCCAAAAGGTTCTAATATACAGCATGTGATATAAGTACAATGATGTAAAACCAGTGTGTTATTCTTTATTTCTATCTATGCTAAAAGTCAAGTGTACATCTAATCCTGACAATTCTTTGGTATAGATTAAGATTTTGCTTCTCCATTTATTTTTTCTGTGCTCTCATAAACTCTTTAAGATCAAGGCACCAGAGTCATTTTAAAACAAGTATACAAATGTGGCTGCTAACCTATATTTTCCTGACCCAGAATTAATATTTTGCTTTATAGGATTCAGGTCGACATATGTGCTAGTTGCACATGTGCTAGCTGTGTGGACTGTGGCAGTCCGTGGCTACAGGAAGCTGTGTCCACAGTCCGCTCCCAAACTGCCTGGTTTCACTGATTCCTTACTTTCTCTCTCTTTCATGGAAAACTGCTCAGGAAATCTAGGAGTCCTGTAAAGATTTTGACAGGCCCAGCTCTGCCCCACCCCCTCCCAAGATTAGAGTTGGATTTGTTGCAGGCCTATCATGACAGAGTTACAACCGAGATTTACTCCAAGGTTAAAAGCATCAGAGTTGTGTTTGGTGGCCACAAGGTTGCATTGGGGAAGCATTGGTGTCTTCCTCCATGTCTCAGAAACTGTCGTGCCTGCTGCAGAGAGCAGACTTTGTTGGCGTTTGGTCTTTGTGGATTTTGTGACTAAGAAGATGGTTAAAGGCCCAAGCCTTCTAAAATCTTTTAAAGTTGTCACCCTGCTTAAACCAGCAGGGCACCAGCCAACAAAAGCCAGAGTACTCAGGGTAAACAACCAAGGAATACTGGAAGGTTTCAAATGTCTTTATCCAGTCTGTGTAGAAATTTGCAGGAAACCCAGAAGAAGGTGTGACAATCTATTCAGGGGACTCAGAGATGCCACTACAGCCTTGCCCAGATCCAACCCATCCCTCCTGCTGGCCTACTGATTCGGGATGTAAGACATAGCCACTTGGGATCCACTGAAGCTGAGACTTTTACATTGTCCTGATGCTTTGCCCTCTTGATCGTTATTCATTTGTGTTCTCTTCCACCTGATGGTAAGGTAAGGTTAAATAATATGTTTTGATTTAATGGCACATGGATCTCATTCAGTCTGCTGTTTTCTAAGTGTTACAGCAGAACTCTGGCAAGTATTTGTTGGTCTTATTTTAGGTCCTTATTATTTTACTAGTCAAAAATTACAGATTAAGACTTCTCATTTGTGTACCTTGCATGATTTTCAAAAACTTTTGGGAGACATTAATTGGCTTCGGCCGTACCTTAAACTAACCACTGGTGAACTTAAGCCTTTATTTCACATCCTTAAAGGGGACCCAAATCCAACCTCTAGTTGGTCACTAACTGCCCCCGCCCAAGAGGCCTTAAAGATAGTGGAAACTGCCATCACAAATCAACAAGTAACTTTTATTTCTTACAATAAACCCCTCCAATTTATTATTTGTGCCACCAGCTTTACACCTACTGGAGTCTTCTGGCAAGAGGGACCCCTCCTTTGGGTACATTTACCTGCCTCCTCGCTTAAAGTTCTCACCCCTTATGCCACCTGGGTGGCGGAACTAATTAAAGTTGGAAGAGAACATAGCAGAAAAATGTTTGGCAGAGACCCTGATAAAATAATATTGCCATATTCTCCCACTCAGATTCAGTAGCTAATGCAAAATGATGACGCTTGGACGATGTCTTGTATTTCCTTTCAAGGAATCTTTGATAATCATTACCCTGCTGATAAACTCCTCCAATTTTTAAAATACCAATCCCTTGTTTTCCCCACTCAACTTCTCGTCGACCTCTTTCCCACGCTTCCCTGGTGTTTACTGATGGGTCCTCAAATGGAATGGCAGCCTTTACTATTGACAACCAAACCACTTGCCTACAATCCCCTTATCGCTCTGCACAAATGGTTGAGCTTTTTGCTGTTTTACAAATGTTTACTCAGTTACCTAATACTCCCTTTAATTTGTATACAGATTGCGCTTATATTGCCCACTCCATCCCCTTACTTGAAACTGTATCCTATATTAAACCAACTACAAATGCCACTCCCTTGTTTTCCTTAATCCAACAACATATTTTAATTAGACATTGTCCCTTTTATATAGGACATATTCGTGCTCACTCTGGTCTCCCTGGGCCTTTGACAGCAGGCAATAAAGTAACTGATCAAGCAACTCAACTTGCCCTTTTGGCCGAATGTGACCCTATAGCTGGAGCAAAAGAAGCTCGCTCTCTACATCACCTTAATGCTCAAACCCTGCGCCTCCTCTATTATATTACCAGGGAGCAGGCACGACAAATTGTCAAACAATGTCACAATTGTGTCACCTTTTTGCCAATCCCTCACTTAGGTGTCAACCCCAGAGGATTGGTCCCTAATGAAATTTGGCAGATGGATGTTGTCGGGAGCCAACAGCGAAATTCACCCTGACTTCTAGCTTACTCTCAAGGTCGTGCAAGGTCATCGCTTAGGGAGCCAACAACAAAGTTCATCCTAACCTCTGGCTATGTTGTTATCTCAAGTACATGCAAGGACATGGTTTACTTGAAGGACAGTATTAATCCTGAGATGTTTTATTATGTCAACAAGAGTCTGTTATGTAAACCATTCAACCATATCTTGTTTTACTGTCTTGTTATTTACCAATTTCAGGGCTTTCCTGTTTTCTTAAACCTTACTTAATCCTATGCTATTTCCTGGTTGTCAAACTATATAAGCTGGAATTTAAGAATAAACATGGCTGCAGTCTTGAGTTTCAATCTCGAGATGCAGACCTCCCATACCCCATCTTTTCCTCTTGTCTTTTTTCTCCTGTCTTGTATTTTTCCTTTTCCTTAATCCTTGCAGCCCTCAGTCAGGATTCCCGTTCACTGCCGGCTGGCTCGGCAGGGGACGTTACCCAGGTCCCTTCTTTTGGTAATCTTAAATATCTTCACATTGCCATTGACACTTTTAGTGGCTTTATTTTTGCCAGCCTCCACACTGGAGAGGCCTCTAAAACTGTTATTGCCCATGTACTTAATTGTCTAACAGTCATGGGAAAGCCCAAAATTAAGACTGATAATGGCCCTGGGTATACAGGCAAAAACTTAACAGTTTTGCCGCCAATTGCAAATAAAACATATTACTGGCATTCCCTACAACCCTCAAGGCCAAGGAATTGTTGAATGAGCTCACCAAACTCTTAAAAATACCCTTCATAAATTAAAAATGAGGGAATTTTACCCCACAAAAGGATCCCCCCAAAATATTCTTCATCATGCCTTGTTTGTCATTAATTTTTAACTTTGGATGCTGATGGAAAATCTGCAGCCAATCGTCTCTGGCATCCACAAACAATTCATAATTATGCTACTGTTATGTGGAAAGATCCACTGACCTTTCATTGGAAAGGCCCGGACCCTGTATTAATCTGGGGTCAAGGGTCTGCTTGTATATTTGACAACAAAGAAGGTGCAGCACGGTGGCTTCCTGAACGCTTGATTAAAACTGTTGATCATAACCTATCTTCCAGGGAAACATGACCCCCTGAGAACACCTTTTTCTTTTTTCAGGAATAACAATGACGACGTGGACCATTATAACAACAATCCTGTTGGCTCTGCCCTTCACAACTCATGCTGGATTGGGGGCCCTGATAAACAAACAAGAATTGCTTAAAGCCCTTTTTGGTCCCCCATGCGAGTGTCAGGGAGGACAATCTAAGACCATTCCCAAACGATATACTAATGTTGTTGACTGTGGCACTAGCACTGCATACCTTCAGATGGAACCTAGTACCACAGGAGGTTTTAGAAAACAAGAATGGATATGCATTGATAAACCAAAAATTATAGCATCCAATAATGGTATTCCTGGAAAATGTCCCCAGAATTGTAGTTATGTTACCCAAATGCACTCCTCTTGTTATTCCACTTTACAGGAATGCACTGGCACAGATGGCAAAAGATATTTTACTGCCATATTACAAAAAAATAAACTGGAAGTTCAGGAAGGTGATTGGTCCATTTTTCCTCAAGTAGTGGGCAACAATAAATACACTCAAGCCTCCTGCATGGGCACCCCAGGCGCTGATGCCTGTTGGCCCACTAAAGCCCCTATTCATATCTGATGGAGGAGGACCTACAGATATAATTAGAGGAGCTGAAGTATAAAAAAGGCTTGAGGAACTAGAAAGACAAATTTGCCCCAAAATTGATTACCACCCCTTGGCCCTCCCAAGGCCCAAGGAAACAGATCTAGATGTCCATACCTCGGATAACCTAAAGGCCACACTTAACATCCTAAATACTTCCAACCCCTAATTGGCTAATGATTGCTGGTTATGCATATCTTTAGGAATGCCCATGCCCCTTGCTATTCCCTCTGATAACTTAATTAATTTTACATATAACAATCTTACTTGCAGTCCAAGTCTGACTTTTAAAATACAACCTGTTGGTAATTTTTCTATTTGCATATATGGTGATTTCCAAAACAATAGCCTAGATATAGATGTGGGCTTGATCTCATTTGGCAAATGCTTACAAGTAACTAATTATTCCTCTCCCACAAGCCCCCTTTGCCCCCCAAAAGGAAGGATCTTTGTATGTGGAGGAAACTTGGCTTTCTCCATGCTTCCTGCTAACTGGACCGGATTGTGTGTGGTTGCTTTGTTACTTCCAGACATAGACCTTGTTCCAGGTAGTGAACCACTACCCATTCCTAGTTTTGATATGATAGGAGGAAGAAAGAAAAGAGCAGTTCAACTTATACCCCTTTTGGATGCTGCCCTGGGCTCAGGAACTGCAGGCCTGGAAGTAGCTGTCTATTCTTATGCAAAACTGTCTAATCAACTAATAGAGGATGTTCAGGCACTATCCAGCACCATAAACGATCTTCAAGATCAAATTGACTCCCTGGCTGAAGTAGTCCTACAAAACAGGAGGGGACTGGATTTACTTACTGCAGAACAGGGAGGGATTTGCTTAGCTTTACAGGAACGCTGCTGCTTCTATGCCAACAAATCTGAGATCGTTAGAGGCAAGGTCAAAGGCTCCAGGACGACCTGATCAAAAGGAAGCGAAAACTATTTGACAGCCCATCGTGGACCGGACTGAACGGACTCCTTCCCTATCTTCTCCCTTTACTAGGCCCTCTGTTTGGAATTTTAATTGTGGCTGTTGGCCCCTGTATTTTTAATAGAATTATGAGCTTTGTAAAACAGCAAATTGACTCCCTTGCATCTAAACCCCTTCAAATTCACTATCATAGGCTGGATTTGGCCAGCCAAAGACAGGACAACAGCAGTGCGGTCAGTGTGTCCTGCTACCTGTGTGGACAGAACAGAGAGCCTTGCACCTCCAAGGCGGCCAGAAGCTGGACCGGCTAGACACATATGCCATGGGCACCTATGGGAGGGTAGAACCTAGCGGTATCTGCCGGCGAGGGCTATAAACAATTGCCGTTCAGACTCGTGGAAGCATACCCAACTGCATAGAGGTTGGATCCACTGAAAATCCTCTGCCCTCAAAAAGGATCATTAAAGGCTGGGGATGTAGCCTAGTGGCAAGAGTGCCTGCCTCGGATACACGAGGCCCTAGGTTCGATTCCCCAGCACCACATATACAGAAAACGGCCAGAAGCGGCGCTGTGGCTCAAGTGGCAGAGTGCTAGCCTTGAGCGGGAAGAAGCCAGGGACGGTGCTCCGGCCCTGAGTCCAAGGCCCAGGACTGGCCAAAAAAAAAAAAAAAGGATCATTAAAACACTTTAGGGGGATGAGTACCTACTTACTTCCATGGGTTAATGCTCCCATTCCCGACATAACTGTACAAAAACTGTCTTCTAAAGTGCTGGCTATGTTCTGGGCATTCCACCCCCACCAAAGAAATAATTGGCTTTTTAATTATAATAAAAAGGGAGGAGAAACCACAAGACTGGGAGGTGGCCTCTCAAATCCAAGTATTTTTAGTGAACAAGTTATAGCAGCATGCTTCTGATATCTGTTGTCATGTGATAACTTTGTGAGATCCAGACTGTAATAAACCCCAACCCACCACTAGCCCATCCCATTGGGGATGGGGAAAATGCCAGAAATACTTAAAATGAGGGAGTTCAACACCAGATTACTGGAATTCAGCAAATGGTAGGAAATCTCAGGAAGAGCTTGGAAGCTTGGAATGTGTTCTCAACAGTATCCGTTCAACCCGAAATTGGGAATCACTACCTACCACCTCTGCTTTGGTACACCTGCTTGCTTTCACATGCACTGCCATTTGCATGTGGTTTTTTTTCTTGTTGTTGTTGTTGTAGTTTTTGCCAGTACTGGACCTTGGACTCAGGGCCTTGGACTCACTGTCCCTGGCTCCTTTTCACTCAAGGACAGCACCATGCCACTAGACCAACCAAGACACTTCCGTCCATTTTCTAGATGTGTGTTGCTGGGGAATCGAACCTAGGGCTTCATGGATACAGAGCAAGCGCTCTTGCCACTAGTCCATATTCCCAGCCCCTTGCATGTGGTTTTTGCCTTTAAAAACTCAGCCCTGCTGAAGTTCGAGAGTTCTCCAATTGAGTGTTGGTGACTTTATCGTGGGTTCGAGTCCCACCTGGGTAGCCTGTATACACCTACTCCTGTTCAGTTTCAGCTGTGATTTCCTGGAAACTCAAATTGACCAGAAAAGTATGGCCTCAGAAGCAGCAGAGCCCACACAGTACTTTGCTCTAGGGAAGCCTTTCCACTGAGTCTTCAACTGAGTTTCCTCACAACAGAACCAAACAGTCGGTTAATAGGTAAATGCTAGAAGGTGAACAAGGCTGAGAGTGGGTGAGCAGAGCTTCCAACAGTTTCCTGGGAGCCAACATATAAAAACTGATATGAAAGGCAATTGAGATTAAATCCTATTTTTAAAAGAATCCTAGTTTTCCTTCCACTAGAATATCCTAATAGATGCCAGGCAAAACTCTTAGAAGCAATGGGCTACCAGTGAAAATCTCATTAGGTCACTGCTCCTGCTTCCTGAGTTCATTCTGCTTTCAAGCAAGCCAAGATCATCAGCCCAAACGCTCAGATTTAGCTATGAAGGGCTTCTTCCTCCTGGCTCAATCTCACCCCACACCCCACACCCCATCCCCGACCCCCACTGTGCACTGCCAGGAAGCTCAGGACCTCACTGTGGGCGGGACTGCTTCCGGCAGTCGCCTGAATTCAGGAGGGCCAGCCAGGTGCCAGGAAACAAGGCCCCCAAGAATTAGCCTTCTAGAACAAGGGCCATTTGGTGGCACCAAGCAACTTAGTGCTGACGATAAAGAGCAGCGATAACTCCCAGGTAGTTACATGCGGTGGCACCATGATATCATGGCACCCACTGAAGAGGAAACACTTGGGCAATGGGCTATACATTCCTATAATACATAAACAGCCATGTCCAATGGTAATCAAGTTTTGTGGAATACTTGCTAACTATGGAAATAGCACTGATGTGTGTAATAGCCCGAGGGGGGCAGAAGCCCTTCCCCACGTGGGCGTGGTTGCCACGCCTCACTGCAGAAGAAAGAGGAGATCCCGCCCCACCTTTCCTGGGACTGGAACCTCCACCCACTGGACTGCCTGGGTGGAGAGATAAAAAGGTCAGGACTTCCGGAGAAGACGAGAGTGGGAGAAGAGAAGCACAGGAGGAGGAGAAACGAGGTGACCAGCCAAAGGAGCAGGGCAGAGCAGAGACAAGCAGACCAGCTAGAGGAGAGGGGCCAGAGGAGCTGAGAGCTGAACCAGGTGTACTGGAGGAGTAGGCAGAGCCCACCAGAGCCTTTCCCCTGAGGAGAGTCGGGAGCCTACGGAGTGCGAAGGGTCTCAAGCCTGAGGGAGTGTCCGGAGCCTGAGGCCTCGGGAGGAGTTTTATCCCTGAAGCCTGAGCGGGAGTTCAAGACCTGAGGCGTGAGGAGGAGCATAAAGCCTGTGGGGAGGCTTGAGGCTTAAAGCTTGAGGAGAGGTGAGGCCTACAGGAAGGAAACTCGCTCCTCTGAAGGTCTGGAGTTTTGGAGGCCCGGAGAGTGAGGTAGGTGGAAAGTCACATCCAGCGGCCAAGTCAGCGATTCCGAAGGGGGCTGCGCCTCGTAGGTCACTGGTCTCCGCGTCGGTGTTTGGTGTTTCTCCGTGGCTGTCGGGGCGAGCAGCACGGCGGCATCATGGTCGAGGAGGTTCAGAAGCATTCTGTGCACACACTTGTGTTCAGATCATTGAAGAGGACCCATGACATGTTTGTAGCTGATAATGGGAAACCTGTGCCTTTGGATGAAGAGAGTCACAAACAAAAAGTGGCAATCAAACTCCATGATGAGTATGGTCCTGTGTTGCATATGCCTACTTCAAAAGAAAGCCTGAAAGAAGAGGGCGCTCAGAATGCCACAGATTCCTATGCACATAAGCAGTATTCTGCCAATCAAGAACAAGAAGTTGAATATTTGGTGACAGGTACACGTCCTTATCCACCAGGACCTGGGGTTTCTCTGACAGCCGACACTAAGATCCAGACAATGCCAAGTGAGTCCACTGCGCGGTCCTTAGCTGTGGCCTTGCCCTCTTCCCAGACCAGGGTTCATGGAAAGGGCACTGCACCTGGGGCTTCTGACCGTTCACAGACTACGGTGATGAATTCAATGTTTATGGAGTCTGGCAGAGCCAAGAACTCAGCACTGATGTCTACAAAAGCCCCTACGATGCCCAAGCCTCAGTGGCACCCACCATGGAAACTCTACAGGGTTATCAGTGGGCATCTTGGCTGGGTTCGATGCATTGCGGTGGAACCTGGGAATCAGTGGTTTGTTACTGGATCTGCTGACAGAACTATAAAGATCTGGGACTTGGCTAGTGGCAAACTGAAGCTGTCATTGACAGGGCACATTGGCACAGTGCGGGGTGTGATAGTGAGCACGCGCAGCCCTTACCTGTTCTCTTGTGGAGAAGACAAGCAGGTCAAATGCTGGGACCTCGAATATAATAAGGTCGTCCGGCACTACCACGGGCACCTGAGTGCAGTGTATGGCTTGGATTTGCACCCAACAGTTGATGTGCTGGGAACCTGTAGTCGAGATTCAACGGCTCGGATTTGGGATGTGAGAACAAAGGCCAGTGTACACACATTATCTGGTCATACAAATGCAGTGGCCACCGTGAGGTGTCAGGCCTCAGAGCCACAGATTATTACCGGAAGCCATGACACCACAATACGACTGTGGGATCTGGTGGCTGGAAAGTCAAGAGTGACCTTAACAAACCATAAGAAGTCAGTGCGGGCTGTGGTTTTACACCCGCGACATTACACATTTGCATCTGCTTCTCCAGATAACATAAAGCAGTGGAAATTCCCCAATGGAAGTTTCATGCAAAATCTTTCTGGTCATAATGGCATTATTAACACGTTGACAGTAAGTTCCGATGGAGTGCTTGTGTCCGGAGCTGCCAACGGCACCATGCATCTTTGGGATTGGAGATCGGGCTACAATTTCCAGAGAATCCATGCGGCCGTGCAGCCTGGCTCATTGGACAGCGAGTCAGGAATCTTTGCTTGTGCTTTTGACCAGTCAGAAAGTCGGTTACTGACAGCGGAAGCAGATAAAACCATTAAAGTGTACAGAGAGGATGAAACGGCGACAGAAGAAACTCATCCAGTCAACTGGAAACCAGAGATTACCAAGCGAAAGTGTTTTTAGTGTGGCATTGTATAAAGGGTGGTTCCCTTTTCTTTTTTCTTTTTTTTAAACTTTTGACATTGATGAGATTGTCCAGTTGTCCTCTGTGTAGTTATGACTACGAAGCTGAAACTCAACTTGTTAGAATTGTGTCTGGTTTGTGTTGTACAATAAACTCTCCCTTGCCTCCACACCAAAAAAAAATGAAAAGAATAAAGAAATAAAAGAAGGTGGAGGTTCGGAGTTCAGGTTAAGACAGGTCTCAGGTCTGGGTTCTGGGTAACTAACCCAAGACAAGTTAGTCACAGGCAAGCATTAGGAGGTGGAGGGTGGCTCTGGTTCTGGCTTTTAGATTGTAAATAAAAGGCCTTTGTCAATAAAACCCCTTCCCACCTTAAGTTGTGCCTCGATGAAGATTATTCTCGCTCTGAGAGTACAACATTATGCAGCAAAGTTTGAGTGGCCAAGGCACAATGGACTCAAGACAACCACATTTGCCAGAAGGTCTCCAAACTAGCCTTAAGCATGAACAAGTCTCAAAGCTAAAGAGTTTTAGGTTCTAGACTTCAAACAGCTGAGCTACAATGAAAGGCAAAATCCAGTGCTCGTAGGTCTCCATGATCCAGTCAGGGACCCAATAAGGATTAATACTCAAAGTCAGAGTTAGTCTATGCAGATCAAAGCCTATTTGAAGGTAGCCAGCAGTAGGTAGGAGAAAAAGCAGGGTGAGAGGGAGCACATGATGAATTTGGTTCAAAATTTGGTTCATGATAAATTTGGTTAAAAGGAAAAAGGTCATAACAAATTGGACTCAGGTTAGCAAGGGAGATTCAAAGAGAATTTCAGATGCTAGAGGTGTATATAGAAATACCACAGTGAAATCCCTCCCTTTGGATAATGTCTACTGAGTTTTCCAAAGAGTCACCTATTTCCTCTAAAGAATTTAGAACCCAGAGGTTAATGCTTTTAGGTATATTTACAAAGGTTATGGATTTCCTAGCCAGTCCTTCAATGAGAGCAGGAAGGAAGCAAAGTAGCAGAGCCCAACACTTTAGAAGTTTTACCCTTCGAGGAGGGAATCACACACACTCCCCCCCCCCACCCCAGATTCTCAGGTATCTTTTTGTTAACCTTTATTATTATTATTTTTTTTTCATTATCACCGTGATTTACGGAGTGGGTTGTAACCATGAGGTCAGATCTGGCCAGCACCATCATTGGCTGTTGAGGGGTGTCAGATTGATTCCATCTCAGATTAGTTAAAGAGGGTAGAAGCCAACTCCATTTTCACTAAGTTCTCCCCTTCCCTATCCAGGAAAGTTCCCCTTTAATATGATAAGATTGTGTAAACTGCTTGACCCCCTGAGGCCTGGAAGGTTCAAGGAACTTTCAAGGTTAATCCTGTGCCCTCCCATGATTAGGCATGTCCACCTGCATCATGTGAGCCCCGCCCAATCCATGGGCCAGTTCTACCTAGAATGATAGGTTGGTTCAAACCTACTGTGAGACAGATTGTAACTCCATTGGCCACCTGCATGTGACCTGGCTTGCTCTGTAAGTGTTGTAACCTCATTGGCCACCTGGGTGTGGCAGGCTTCACCATGTGGTGTTTGCCTTCATAACCCGACCCTGAACATGGTCCTGGGTACACAGTCCCAGCTCCTTTGTCTGGGCCATGACCCTGGCCAGTCAGTACAGTTTTTACTTCCCCAATAAATCCATCTTTTTACTTGACTGTCTCTGAGTGGTGGACTCTTAGAGAAAGGGGGGATCCGTCCATCCTCGGACCCCATTACATTGTGGTGCCCTCCCTTAGGGGAACCCATTACATTGTGGTCCCCTACCTTGGGGGACCACATTACAGGGTTACAGTGAATTAAGTCAGGCAAAGAGTACATTTCTTTTTGGACAATGTCATCCCTTCCCTCCATCCCCCCAGTTTTGCCCTCCCATCCCTCCCATAAGTTGTATAGTTCATTTTCAGATAGTGTCCATTGTGTACCACTGCTGCAATTGTTCACCATCTGTGCCTCCATTTCTGTGCCTCCTCTTGCCCTCCCAAGGACTTGTAAACAATCATACAGAACACAAAGGAAAGAAAACAAACACAGAACACAGAAGCCTTGTTTCCATTTTCAGGGGAGCATCTTGAACCTAATTTTGCCCTAGGCCAGTACCTCCGCACCCTACCCTTTGCGTGAGCTTAGATTGGATTGGCCCTCCATCCAATTTAGGCTAAAGTGAGTACTACCAAGCAGATCTTCAGGAAAACAGCAAGAGCCCTTGTATGTGTGACTATGGTCAGGGAGGAGACATTTTCCCCCAAAGGCTAGACATCCCCTATAGCAAGAGACTGGCTGTGGAGAGGCAGCCCACATCAGGCCATCTGCAGATGGAGATAGGGACTGAGTGATTTGCACCTGAGTTCACTTACAAGGAGTAAGTATGAACTGGGAAGGAGAGGGGAAATTAATTTCCAAAAGCTGTGAGAAGACAGTGACAGGAAGTCTCCATACTATACTGGCATTCCTCTCACAAGAACCAGTCAATGCAGCAAGCCTGCAACTCCCAAGGAGCAGTAACCACACCTTGCTCAGGAATTCCTTGATCAGGAATATGTTGAAGATACTATAATTCTTCTCCCTAGTAAGGCTGCCTTAGATCACAATTTCAGTGAAGTTTCTCTGGATTCCACTTACACGCATACTGAAATCTGTCTTTAAATAGCTCTGTTGTAATAGTTCTAGCATTCAAATAGCCAACGTAACATCTTCCATATGAGAATAAAAGCCTCTTATCTGGGGTTGTCAAAACAAAGTTCTTGAAACCACAAGACTGGGAGGTGGCTTCTCAAAATCCAAGTATTTTTAGTGAACAAGTTATAGCAGCATGCTTCTGATATCTGTTGTCATGTGGTATCTTTGTGAGATCCAGACTGTAATAACCCCCCACCCCACCACCGGCCCATCCCATTGGGGATGGGGAAAATGCCAGAAATACTTAAAATGAGGGAGATCAACACCAGATTACTGGAATTCAGCAAATGGTAGGAAATCTCAGGAAGAGCTTGGAAGCTTGGAATGTGTTCTCAACAGTATCCGTTCAACCCGAAATTGGGAATCACTACCTACCACCTCTGCTTTGGTACACCTGCTTGCTTTCACATGCACTGCCATTTGCATGTGGTTGTTTTTGTTGTTGTTGTTGTTGTTGTTGTTGTTGTTGTTGTTTTTGCCAGTACTGGGCCTTGGACTCAGGGCCTGAGCACTGTCCCTGGCTCCTTTTTGCTCAAGGCCAGCATCCTGCCACTAGAACCACCGCGCCACTTCCGGCCATTTTCTAGATATGTGGTACTGGGGAATCGAACCTAGGGCTTCATGGATACAGAGCAAGCGCTCTTGCCACTAGTCCATATTCCCAGCCCCTTGCATGTGGTTTTTGCCTTTAAAAACTCAGCCCTGCTGAAGTTCGAGAGTTCTCCAATTGAGTGTTGGTGACTTTATCGTGGGTTCGAGTCCCACCTGGGTAGCCTGTATACACCTACTCCTGTTCAGTTTCAGCTGTGATTTCCTGGAAACTCAAATTGACCAGAAAAGTATGGCCTCAGAAGCAGCAGAGCCCACACAGTACTTTGCTCCAGGGAAGCCTTTCCACTGAGTCTTCAACTGAGTTTCCTCACAACAGAACCAAACAGTCGGTTAATAGGTAAATGCTAGAAGGTGAACAAGGCTGAGAGTGGGTGAGCAGAGCTTCCAACAGTTTCCTGGGAGCCAACATATAAAAACTGATATGAAAGGCAATTGAGATTAAATTCTATTTTTAAAAGAATCCTAGTTTTCCTTCCACTAGAATATCCTAATAGATGCCAGGCAAAACTCTTAGAAGCAATGGGCTACCAGTGAAAATCTCATTAGGTCACTGCTCCTGCTTCCTGAGTTCATTCTGCTTTCAAGCAAGCCAAGATCATCAGTCTGAACGCTCAGATTTAGCTATGAAGGACTTCTTCCTCCTGGCTCAATCTCACCCCACACCCCACACCCCATCCCCGACCCCCACTGTGCACTGCCAGGAAGCTCAGGACCTCACTGTGGGCGGGACTGCTTCCGGCAGTCGCCTGAATTCAGGAGGGCCAGCCAGGTGCCAGGAAACAAGGCCCCCAAGAATTAGCCTTCTAGAACAAGGGCCATTTGGTGGCACCAAGCAACTTAGTGCTGAAGATAAAGAGCAGCGA
The DNA here is from genome assembly GCF_023159225.1 of Perognathus longimembris pacificus. Lineage (NCBI taxonomy): Eukaryota > Metazoa > Chordata > Mammalia > Rodentia > Heteromyidae > Perognathus > Perognathus longimembris. The sequence continues at coordinate 24,565,360 of NC_063176.1, read as the reverse complement.
TAACTCCCAGGTAGTTACATGCGGTGGCACCATGATATCATGGCACCCACTGAAGAGGAAACACTTGGGCAATGGGCTATACATTCCTATAATACATAAACAGCCATGTCCAATGGTAATCAAGTTTTGTGGAAATAGCGCTGATGTGTGTAATAGCCCGAGGGGGGCAGAAGCCCTTCCCCACGTGGGCGTGGTTGCCACGCCTCACTGCAGAAGAAAGAGGAGATCCCGCCCCACCTTTCCTGGGACTGGAACCTCCACCCACTGGACTGCCTGGGTGGAGAGATAAAAAGGTCAGGACTTCCGGAGAAGACGAGAGTGGGAGAAGAGAAGCACAGGAGGAGGAGAAACGAGGTGACCAGCCAAAGGAGCAGGGCAGAGCAGAGACAAGCAGACCAGCTAGAGGAGAGGGGCCAGAGGAGCTGAGAGCTGAACCAGGTCTACTGGAGGAGTAGGCAGAGCCCACCAGAGCCTTTCCCCTGAGGAGAGTCGGGAGCCTACGGTGTGCGAAGGGTCTCAAGCCTGAGGGAGTGTCCGGAGCCTGAGGCCTCAGGAGGAGTTTTATCCCTGAAGCCTGAGCGGGAGTTCAAGACCTGAGGCGTGAGGAGGAGCATAAAGCCTGTGGGGAGGCTTGAGGCTTAAAGCTTGAGGAGAGGTGAGGCCTACAGGAAGGAAGCTCGCTCCTCTGGAGGTCTGGCGTTTTGGAGGCCCGGAGAGTGAGGTAGGTGGAAAGTCATATCCAGCGGCCAAGTCAGCGATTCCGAAGGGGGCTGCGCCTCGTAGGTCACTGTCTCCGCGTCGGTGTTTGGTGTTTCTCCGTGGCTGTCGGGGCGAGCAGCACGGCGGCATCATGGTCGAGGAGGTTCAGAAGCATTCTGTGCACACACTTGTGTTCAGATCATTGAAGAGGACCCATGACATGTTTGTAGCTGATAATGGGAAACCTGTGCCTTTGGATGAAGAGAGTCACAAACAAAAAATGGCAATCAAACTCCATGATGAGTATGGTCCTGTGTTGCATATGCCTACTTCAAAAGAAAGCCTGAAAGAAGAGGGCGCTCAGAATGCCACAGATTCCTATGCACATAAGCAGTATTCTGCCAATCAAGAACAAGAAGTTGAATATTTGGTGACAGGTACACGTCCTTCTCCACCAGGACCTGGGGTTTCTCTGACAGCCGACACTAAGATCCAGACAATGCCAAGTGAGTCCACTGCGCGGTCCTTAGCTGTGGCCTTGCCCTCTTCCCAGACCAGGGTTCATGGAAAGGGCACTGCACCTGGGGCTTCTGACCGTTCACAGACTACGGTGATGAATTCAATGTTTATGGAGTCTGGCAGAGCCAAGAACTCAGCACTGATGTCTACAAAAGCCCCTACGATGCCCAAGCCTCAGTGGCACCCACCATGGAAACTCTACAGGGTTATCAGTGGGCATCTTGGCTGGGTTCGATGCATTGCGGTGGAACCTGGGAATCAGTGGTTTGTTACTGGATCTGCTGACAGAACTATAAAGATCTGGGACTTGGCTAGTGGCAAACTGAAGCTGTCATTGACAGGGCACATCGGCACAGTGCGGGGTGTGATAGTGAGCACGCGCAGCCCTTACCTGTTCTCTTGTGGAGAAGACAAGCAGGTCAAATGCTGGGACCTCGAATATAATAAGGTCGTCCGGCACTACCACGGGCACCTGAGTGCAGTGTATGGCTTGGATTTGCACCCAACAATTGATGTGCTGGGAACCTGTAGTCGAGATTCAACGGCTCGGATTTGGGATGTGAGAACAAAGGCCAGTGTACACACATTATCTGGTCATACAAATGCAGTGGCCACCGTGAGGTGTCAGGCCTCAGAGCCCCAGATTATTACCGGAAGCCATGACACCACAATACGACTGTGGGATCTGGTGGCTGGAAAGTCAAGAGTGACCTTAACAAACCATAAGAAGTCAGTGCGGGCTGTGGTTTTACACCCACGACATTACACATTTGCATCTGGTTCTCCAGATAACATAAAGCAGTGGAAATTCCCCAATGGAAGTTTCATGCAAAATCTTTCTGGTCATAATGGCATTATTAACACATTGACAGTAAGTTCCGATGGAGTGCTTGTGTCCGGAGCTGACAACGGCACCATGCATCTTTGGGATTGGAGATCGGGCTACAATTTCCAGAGAATCCATGCGGCCGTGCAGCCTGGCTCATTGGACAGCGAGTCAGGAATCTTTGCTTGTGCTTTTGACCAGTCAGAAAGTCGGTTACTGACAGCGGAAGCAGATAAAACCATTAAAGTGTACAGAGAGGATGAAACGGCGACAGAAGAAACTCATCCAGTCAACTGGAAACCAGAGATTACCAAGCGAAAGTGTTTTTAGTGTGGCATTGTATATAGGGTGGTTCCCTTTCTTTTTTTTTTTTTTTTAAACGTTTGACATTGATGAGATTGTCCAGTTGTCCTCTGTGTAGTTATGACTACGAAGCTGAAACTCAACTTGTTAGAATTGTGTCTGGTTTGTGTTGTACAATAAACTCTCCCTTGCCTCCACACAAAAAAAAAAAATGAAAAGAATAAAGAAATAAAAGAAGGTGGAGGTTCGGAGTTCAGGTTAAGACAGGTCTCAGGTCTGGGTTCTGGGTAACTAACCCAAGACAAGTTAGTCACAGGCAAGCATTAGGAGGTGGAGGGTGGCTCTGGTTCTGGGTTTTAGATTGTAAATAAAAGGCCTTTGTCAATAAAACCCCTTCCCACCTTAAGTTGTGCCTCGATGAAGATTATTCTCGCTCTGAGAGTACAACATTATGCAGCAAAGTTTGAGTGGCCAAGGCACAATGGACTCAAGACAACCACATTTGCCAGAAGGTCTCCAAACTAGCCTTAAGCATGAACAAGTCTCAAAGCTAAAGAGTTTTAGGTTCTAGACTTCAAACAGCTGAGCTACAATGAAAGGCAAAATCCAGTGCTAGTAGGTCTCCATGATCCAGTCAGGGACCCAATAAGGATTAATACTCAAAGTCAGAGTTAGTCTATGCAGATCAAAGCCTATTTGAAGGTAGCCAGCAGTAGGTAGGAGAAAAAGCAGGGTGAGAGGGAGCACATGATGAATTTGGTTCAAAATTTGGTTCATGATAAATTTGGTTAAAAGGAAAAAGGTCATAACAAATTGTACTCAGGTTAGCAAGGGAGATTCAAAGAGAATTTCAGATGCTAGAGGTGTATATAGAAATACCACAGTGAAATCCCTCCCTTTGGATAATGTATACTGAGTTTTCCAAAGAGTCACCTATTTCCTCTAAAGAATTTAGAACCCAGAGGTTAATGCTTTTAGGTATATTTACAAAGGTTATGGATTTCCTAGCCAGTCCTTCAATGAGAGCAGGAAGGAAGCAAAGTAGCAGAGCCCAACACTTTAGAAGTTTTACCCTTCGAGGAGGGAATCACACACACTCCCCCCCCCCACCCCAGATTCTCAGGTATCTTTTTGTTAACCTTTATTATTATTATTTTTTTTCATTATCACCGTGATTTACGGAGTGGGTTGTAACCATGAGGTCAGATCTGGCCAGCACCATCATTGGCTGTTGAGGGGTGTCAGATTGATTCCATCTCAGATTAGTTAAAGAGGGTAGAAGCCAACTCCATTTTCACTAAGTTCTCCCCTTCCCTATCCAGGAAAGTTCCCCTTTAATATGATAAGATTGTGTAAACTGCTTGACCCCCTGAGGCCTGGAAGGTTCAAGGAACTTTCAAGGTTAATCCTGTGCCCTCCCATGATTAGGCATGTCCACCTGCATCATGTGAGCCCCGCCCAATCCATGGGCCAGTTCTACCTAGAATGATAGGTTGGTTCAAACATACTGTGAGACAGATTGTAACTCCATTGGCCACCTGCATGTGACCTGGCTTGCTCTGTAAGTGTTGTAACCTCATTGGCCACCTGGGTGTGGCAGGCTTCACCATGTGGTGTTTGCCTTCATAACCCGACCCTGAACATGGTCCTGGCTACACAGTCCCAGCTCCTTTGTCTGGGCCATGACCCTGGCCAGTCAGTACAGTTTTTACTTCCCCAATAAATCCATCTTTTTACTTGACTGTCTCTGAGTGGTGGACTCTTAGAGAAAGGGGGGATCCGTCCATCCTCGGACCCCATTACATTGTGGTGCCCTCCCTTAGGGGAACCCATTACATTGTGGTCCCCTACCTTGGGGGACCACATTACAGGGTTACAGTGAATTAAGTCAGGCAAAGAGTACATTTCTTTTTGGACAATGTCATCCCTTCCCTCCATCCCCCCAGTTTTGCCCTCCCATCCCTCCCATAAGTTGTATAGTTCATTTTCAGATAGTGTCCATTGTGTACCACTGCTGCAATTGTTCACCATCTGTGCCTCCATTTCTGTGCCTCCTCTTGCCCTCCCAAGGACTTGTAAACAATCATACAGAACACAAAGGAAAGAAAACAAACACAGAACACAGAAGCCTTGTTTCCATTTTCAGGGGAGCATCTTGAACCTAATTTTGCCCTAGGCCAGTACCTCCGCACCCTACCCTTTGCGTGAGCTTAGATTGGATTGGCCCTCCATCCAATTTAGGCTAAAGTGAGTACTACCAAGCAGATCTTCAGGAAAACAGCAAGAGCCCTTGTATGTGTGACTATGGTCAGGGAGGAGACATTTTCCCCCAAAGGCTAGACATCCCCTATAGCAAGAGACTGGCTGTGGAGAGGCAGCCCACATCAGGCCATCTGCAGATGGAGATAGGGACTGAGTGATTTGCACCTGAGTTCACTTACAAGGAGTAAGTATGAACTGGGAAGGAGAGGGGAAATTAATTTCCAAAAGCTGTGAGAAGACAGTGACAGGAAGTCTCCATACTATACTGGCATTCCTCTCACAAGAACCAGTCAATGCAGCAAGCCTGCAACTCCCAAGGAGCAGTAACCACACCTTGCTCAGGAATTCCTTGATCAGGAATATGTTGAAGATACTATAATTCTTCTCCCTAGTAAGGCTGCCTTAGATCACAATTTCAGTGAAGTTTCTCTGGATTCCACTTACACGCATACTGAAATCTGTCTTTAAATAGCTCTGTTGTAATAGTTCTAGCATTCAAATAGCCAACGTAACATCTTCCATATGAGAATAAAAGCCTCTTATCTGGGGTTGTCAAAACAAAGTTCTTGAAACCACAAGACTGGGAGGTGGCTTCTCAAAATCCAAGTATTTTTAGTGAACAAGTTATAGCAGCATGCTTCTGATATCTGTTGTCATGTGGTATCTTTGTGAGATCCAGACTGTAATAACCCCCCACCCCACCACCGGCCCATCCCATTGGGGATGGGGAAAATGCCAGAAATACTTAAAATGAGGGAGATCAACACCAGATTACTGGAATTCAGCAAATGGTAGGAAATCTCAGGAAGAGCTTGGAAGCTTGGAATGTGTTCTCAACAGTATCCGTTCAACCCGAAATTGGGAATCACTACCTACCACCTCTGCTTTGGTACACCTGCTTGCTTTCACATGCACTGCCATTTGCATGTGGTTGTTTTTGTTGTTGTTGTTGTTGTTGTTGTTGTTGTTGTTGTTGTTTGCCAGTACTGGGCCTTGGACTCAGGCCTGAGCACTGTCCCTGGCTCCTTTTTGCTCAAGGCCAGCATCCTGCCACTAGAACCACCGCGCCACTTCCGGCCATTTTCTAGATATGTGGTACTGGGGAATCGAACCTAGGGCTTCATGGATACAGAGCAAGCGCTCTTGCCACTAGTCCATATTCCCAGCCCCTTGCATGTGGTTTTTGCCTTTAAAAACTCAGCCCTGCTGAAGTTCGAGAGTTCTCCAATTGAGTGTTGGTGACTTTATCGTGGGTTCGAGTCCCACCTGGGTAGCCTGTATACACCTACTCCTGTTCAGTTTCAGCTGTGATTTCCTGGAAACTCAAATTGACCAGAAAAGTATGGCCTCAGAAGCAGCAGAGCCCACACAGTACTTTGCTCCAGGGAAGCCTTTCCACTGAGTCTTCAACTGAGTTTCCTCACAACAGAACCAAACAGTCGTTAATAGGTAAATGCTAGAAGGTGAACAAGGCTGAGAGTGGGTGAGCAGAGCTTCCAACAGTTTCCTGGGAGCCAACATATAAAAACTGATATGAAAGGCAATTGAGATTAAATTCTATTTTTAAAAGAATCCTAGTTTTCCTTCCACTAGAATATCCTAATAGATGCCAGGCAAAACTCTTAGAAGCAATGGGCTACCAGTGAAAATCTCATTAGGTCACTGCTCCTGCTTCCTGAGTTCATTCTGCTTTCAAGCAAGCCAAGATCATCAGTCTGAACGCTCAGATTTAGCTATGAAGGACTTCTTCCTCCTGGCTCAATCTCACCCCACACCCCACACCCCATCCCCGACCCCCACTGTGCACTGCCAGGAAGCTCAGGACCTCACTGTGGGCGGGACTGCTTCCGGCAGTCGCCTGAATTCAGGAGGGCCAGCGAGGTGCCAGGAAACAAGGCCCCCAAGAATTAGCCTTCTAGAACAAGGGCCATTTGGTGGCACCAAGCAACTTAGTGCTGAAGATAAAGAGCAGCGATAACTCCCAGGTAGTTACATGCGGTGGCACCATGATATCATGGCACCCACTGAAGAGGAAACACTTGGGCAATGGGCTATACATTCCTATAATACATAAACAGCCATGTCCAATGGTAATCAAGTTTTGTGGAAATAGCGCTGATGTGTGTAATAGCCCGAGGGGGGCAGAAGCCCTTCCCCACGTGGGCGTGGTTGCCACGCCTCACTGCAGAAGAAAGAGGAGATCCCGCCCCACCTTTCCTGGGACTGGAACCTCCACCCACTGGACTGCCTGGGTGGAGAGATAAAAAGGTCAGGACTTCCGGAGAAGACGAGAGTGGGAGAAGAGAAGCACAGGAGGAGGAGAAACGAGGTGACCAGCCGAAGGAGCAGGGCAGAGCAGAGACAAGCAGACCAGCTAGAGGAGAGGGGCCAGAGGAGCTGAGAGCTGAACCAGGTCTACTGGAGGAGTAGGCAGAGCCCACCAGAGCCTTTCCCCTGAGGAGAGTCGGGAGCCTACGGTGTGCGAAGGGTCTCAAGCCTGAGGGAGTGTCCGGAGCCTGAGGCCTCAGGAGGAGTTTTATCCCTGAAGCCTGAGCGGGAGTTCAAGACCTGAGGCGTGAGGAGGAGCATAAAGCCTGTGGGGAGGCTTGAGGCTTAAAGCTTGAGGAGAGGTGAGGCCTACAGGAAGGAAGCTCGCTCCTCTGGAGGTCTGGAGTTTTGGAGGCCCGGAGAGTGAGGTAGGTGGAAAGTCACATCCAGCGGCCAAGTCAGCGATTCCGAAGGGGGCTGCGCCTCGTAGGTCACTGTCTCCGCGTCGGTGTTTGGTGTTTCTCCGTGGCTGTCGGGGCGAGCAGCACGGCGGCATCATGGTCGAGGAGGTTCAGAAGCATTCTGTGCACACACTTGTGTTCAGATCATTGAAGAGGACCCATGACATGTTTGTAGCTGATAATGGGAAACCTGTGCCTTTGGATGAAGAGAGTCACAAACAAAAAGTGGCAATCAAACTCCATGATGAGTATGGTCCTGTGTTGCATATGCCTACTTCAAAAGAAAGCCTGAAAGAAGAGGGCGCTCAGAATGCCACAGATTCCTATGCACATAAGCAGTATTCTGCCAATCAAGAACAAGAAGTTGAATATTTGGTGACAGGTACACGTCCTTATCCACCAGGACCTGGGGTTTCTCTGACAGCCGACACTAAGATCCAGACAATGCCAAGTGAGTCCACTGCGCGGTCCTTAGCTGTGGCCTTGCCCTCTTCCCAGACCAGGGTTCATGGAAAGGGCACTGCACCTGGGGCTTCTGACCGTTCACAGACTACGGTGATGAATTCAATGTTTATGGAGTCTGGCAGAGCCAAGAACTCAGCACTGATGTCTACAAAAGCCCCTACGATGCCCAAGCCTCAGTGGCACCCACCATGGAAACTCTACAGGGTTATCAGTGGGCATCTTGGCTGGGTTCGATGCATTGCGGTGGAACCTGGGAATCAGTGGTTTGTTACTGGATCTGCTGACAGAACTATAAAGATCTGGGACTTGGCTAGTGGCAAACTGAAGCTGTCATTGACAGGGCACATCGGCACAGTGCGGGGTGTGATAGTGAGCACGCGCAGCCCTTACCTGTTCTCTTGTGGAGAAGACAAGCAGGTCAAATGCTGGGACCTCGAATATAATAAGGTCGTCCGGCACTACCACGGGCACCTGAGTGCAGTGTATGGCTTGGATTTGCACCCAACAATTGATGTGCTGGCAACCTGTAGTCGAGATTCAACGGCTCGGATTTGGGATGTGAGAACAAAGGCCAGTGTACACACATTATCTGGTCATACAAATGCAGTGGCCACCGTGAGGTGTCAGGCCTCAGAGCCCCAGATTATTACCGGAAGCCATGACACCACAATACGACTGTGGGATCTGGTGGCTGGAAAGTCAAGAGTGACCTTAACAAACCATAAGAAGTCAGTGCGGGCTGTGGTTTTACACCCACGACATTACACATTTGCATCTGGTTCTCCAGATAACATAAAGCAGTGGAAATTCCCCAATGGAAGTTTCATGCAAAATCTTTCTGGTCATAATGGCATTATTAACACATTGACAGTAAGTTCCGATGGAGTGCTTGTGTCCGGAGCTGACAACGGCACCATGCATCTTTGGGATTGGAGATCGGGCTACAATTTCCAGAGAATCCATGTGGCCGTGCAGCCTGGCTCATTGGACAGCGAGTCAGGGATCTTTGCTTGTGCTTTTGACCAGTCAGAAAGTCGGTTACTGACAGCGGAAGCAGATAAAACCATTAAAGTGTACAGAGAGGATGAAACGGCGACAGAAGAAACTCATCCAGTCAACTGGAAACCAGAGATTACCAAGCGAAAGTGTTTTTAGTGTGGCATTGTATATAGGGTGGTTCCCTTATCTTTTTTTTTTTTTTTTAAACGTTTGACATTGATGAGATTGTCCAGTTGTCCTCTGTGTAGTTATGACTACGAAGCTGAAACTCAACTTGTTAGAATTGTGTCTGGTTTGTGTTGTACAATAAACTGTCCCTTGCCTACACACAAAAAAGAAAAAAAAGAAAAAAGAAATAAAAGAAGGTGGAGGTTCGGAGTTCAGGTTAAGACAGGTCTCAGGTCTGGGTTCTGGGTAACTAACCCAAGACAAGTTCGTCACAGGCAAGCATTAGGAGGTGGAGGGTGGCTCTGGTTCTGGGTTTTAGATTGTAAATAAAAGGCCTTTGTAAATAAAACCCCTTCCCACCTTAAGTTGTGCCTCGATGAAGATTATTCTCGCTCTCAGAGTACAACATTATGCTGCAAAGTTTGAGTGGCCAAGGCACAATGGACTCAAGACAACCACATTTGCCAGAAGGTCTCCAAACTAGCCTTAAGCATGAACAAGTCTCAAAGCTAAAGAGTTTTAGGTTCTAGACTTCAAACAGCTGAGCTACAATGAAAGGCAAAACCCAGTGCTAGTAGGTCTCCATGATCCAGTCAGGGACCCAATAAGGAATAATACTCAAAGTCAGAGTTAGTCTATGCAGAACAAAGCCTATTTGAAGGTAGCCAGCAGTAGGTAGGAGAAAAAGCAGGGGGAGAGGGAGCACATGATAAATTTGGTTCAAATTTTGGTTCATGATAAATTTGGTTAAAAGGAAAAAGGTCATAACAAATTGTACTCAGGTTAGCAAGGGAGATTCAAAGAGAATTTCAGATGCTAGAGGTGTATATAGAAATCCCACAGTGAAATCCCTCCCTTTGGATAATGTCTACTGAGTTTTCCAAAGAGTCACCTATTTCCTCTAAAGAATTTAGAACCCAGAGGTTAATGCTTTTAGGTATATTTACAAAGGTTATGGATTTCCTAGCCAGTCCTTCAATGAGAGCAGGAAGGAAGCAAAGTAGCAGAGCCCAACTCTTTAGAAGTTTTACCCTTAGAGGAGGGAATCACACACACTCCCCGCCCCCCCAACCCCAGATTCTCAGGTATCTTTTTGTTAACCTTTATTATTATTATTTTTTCATTATCACCGTGATTTACGGGGTGGTTTGTAACCATGAGGTCAGATCTGGCCAGCACCATCATTGGCTGTTGAGGGGTGTCAGATTGATTCCATCTCAGATTAGTTTAAGAGAACAGAAGCCGACTCCATCTTCACTAAGTTCTCCCCTTCCCTATCCAGGGAAGTTCCCCTTTAATATGATAAGATTGTGTAAACTGCTTGATCCCCTGAGGCCTGGAAGGTTCAAGGAACTTTCAAGGTTAATCCTGTGCCCTCCCATGATTAGGCATGTCCACCTGCATCATGTGAGCCCCGCCCAATCCATGGGCCAGTTCTACCTAGAATGATAGGTTGGTTCAAACATACTGTGAGACAGATTGTAACTCCATTGGCCACCTGCATGTGACCTGGCTTGCTCTGTAAGTGTTGTAACCTCATTGGCCACCTGGGTGTGGCAGGCTTCACCATGTGGTGTTTGCCTTCATAACCCGACCCTGAACATGGTCCTGGCTACACAGTCCCAGCTCCTTTGTCTGGGCCATGACCCTGGCCAGTCCGTACAGTTTTTACTTCCCCAATAAATCCATCTTTTTACTTGCCTGTCTCTGAGTGGTGGACTCTTAGAGAAACGGGGGATCCGTCCATCCTCGGACTCCATTGCATTGTGGTCCCCTCCCTTGGGGACTTGACCATTTGGTCTTTGCCTTTTTAACCTGACCCTGAGCATGGTTCTCGTCAGGAAGTCCCAGCTCCCATGTCTGGGGTTTTACCCTGGCCAGTCAGTACAGTTTTTACTTCCCCAATAAATCCATCTTTTTACTTGACTGTCTGTGAGTGGTGGACTCTAATATAAACGGGTGAACCCTTCATCCTCGGACTCCCTTGCATTGTGGTGCCCTCCCTTGGGATGGGACCACATTACAGGTTTACAGTTTGATAAGGCAGGCAAAGAGTACATTTCTTTTTGGACAATGTCACCCCTTTCCTCCATCCCCCAGTTTTTCCCTCCTGTCCCTCCCATAAGTTGTATAGCTCATTTTCAGATAGTGTCCATTGAGTACCACTGCTGCAATTGTTCACTATCTGTGCCTCCATTTCTGTGCACTGGAAAGTGCACGTGTTGTAAAGGCTCTCTGTAGGGCTGCCTGAGTGGCCCGTGTTTAGGGCCTCCAAAATGTGCCCATTTGTAAAGGGGCTGCCTAGTAGGCCCTGCCTGTAAGGGCATGCTGGAAAGTTCGCTGGCTGTAAAGGCTGTCTGTAATTGCTGGACCCCTAACTGGGCCCGCCTGTAAGTGCGTGCTGGAAAGTGCACTGGCCATAAAGGCCGTCTGTGGGGCTGCCATGTGGGCCGGTCGGAATCTGAAGGTGCACCATTTGTAGGCCTAAGACAGAGAGAAGCTGGATGCAGCAGAGCTCTCTAAGGCCGGGGTGGTCAAGGGACACCTTGACTCCCTTCTGGAGGTCCTCATTGGCAGGACATGTATGAATTTTGTCAAAAGGTCAGCAATTCTGACCTTGTTCCTTGTTCTGTACATGGTCTTGTCTATCTGTGTCTGTTCACACATCTACTCCTGCTTGCTAGTGCTATGATTGACTTTTCTATATAGGGAAGCATGGAACAACCAAAATCCACTGAGGAACTGCTCCTCTTCCTGTGCCTGTTCTTGATTTTGCTTTTGGGTATTGTTGCTATCAGATGTGTTTTACAGGAAAATATGGGACGACAAGTGGTCCCCAATGAGAAACTTCCCTGGTCTTAGAACATTTTAAATATTTTGAGAAAAGAGCAAAGTTATCTGGTGATTGTGTCTTCCCTGGAAAACTGACTACTTTCTTCCAGCTGCTATGGTCCCCCCTCAGAACTGGGTGGCCCCCAGAAGGCACCTTTAATCTCTCACTGGTTTATGAATCCCAGGCAATTATTGTCAGTGACCGAGAATATCTGGACCAGGTTCCCTACATCGTAGCATGGCGCTATTTAATGGAAGAACCTCCAGAGTGGCTGAAACCCCTTTTGCCTCCTGAGAATACCTCCACCACAGTTTTGGCTTTGAAATCATGGCCACTGCTGCTTCCTAAACAGCCAAAGGGCATGCTGCCTCTCCCACCAGAGGAGAAGGAGGATATCTCTTGTGTCCGCCATAGAGTGCCAATTGACCTCTCCATCAGGGAGCAGATCAAGACCTCTTGAGCCCATCCTATACGTGCTCTGGCTCTTCATATGGGGAGGCTGGGGAAAGGACAGGAGAGAGATTCACCCCTCAGCCCACCAAAGTAAGGATCCCCTTTCTCCCCCTGCTGTACTTCCACTTAGACAGGTGGGACCCCCTGAAGGGGGTCAGGCTCACCCTTATGAGGTTAATGTCCCCTTTGCTTCTAATGATCTATTAAATTGGAAACAGCAGTACCCTCCCTTCTCAAAGAAGCCTCAGGCACTAACCTCTTTGTTAGAAACTCTCTTTGTGACTCATCGACCCACTTGGGCCGATATACAACAACTCCTGGACGTCTTCTTCATCACTGAGGAGTAATACAGGATTTTCCAGAAAGCCAAGAAGCTGGTCCCAGGAAACAATGGCAGGCCATCAGAAGACCCCCTTGAGATAGAGGAAGACCTCCCTTCCCAGAATCTGGATTGGAACACAAATTCATCAGCAGGTAGGCAGCGGCTGAAGGTTTATCGCCAGACTATTCTGGGCAGTCTCCAGGCTGCTGAAAAGCACCCTATGAATTTGTCTAAGGTAGGAGAAGTAAGACAGGGAATGGATGAGTCCCCAGCAACCTATTTAGAAAGGCTTCTTGATGCTTAGCGTACTTGTACTCCTATAGATACAGAGGCTGAGGAAAATAAAAAAAGTGATTAATGTAGCATTTGTGGGACAGGCAGCTCCGGACATTAGAAAAAAGATTCAGAAAAATTAAAGGGTTTGAAGGAAAAAATTTGTTGGAGCTAGTGGAGATTGCCATCGAGTTTTTGACAACAGGGATTCTGCAGAAGAGAGACAGGTTAGGAAATTGGCTAAGATTTTTGCTATCTCTCAAGAGAAACAGAAGAGGAAAACAGGCTCTGAGCCCTGTGAGAGGAGACCAGGGAGAAGTGGAAGTAGGGAAAGAACGTGGAAGTTAGAGATGGATCAGTGTAGCTACTGTAAGAGGAAAGGGCATTGGAGAGAATAACGCCCAAAGAGAAGTGAGGCCAAAACACTGGCCTTAGATAATTGACAGAGTCGGGGCTCTCCCCTCCCAGAGCCTAGGGTAACTCTAAAAGTGGGGGGGAAATCAGTCAGATTCTTAGTGGACACTGGAGCAGACATGTCAGGTTTGGTGGGGTTTTTTTTGGCCAGTCATGGGGCTTGGACTCAGGGCTTGAGCACTGTCCCTGGTTTCTTTTTGCTCAAGGCTAGTACTCTGCCACTTGAGCCATAGCGCCACTTCTGGCTGTTTTCTATATATGTGGTGCTGAGTAATCGAACCCAGAGCTTCATGTATATGAGGCAAGCACTCTTGCCACTATCCCCATAGGCCATATCCCCAGCCCAGACATGTCAGTTTAAAGCAGGCCTTAGGGTCAATGACCAAGCAAAAGATGAAAAAAAAATTAGATAGACAGAAGAAGAGGAACAGGTGTTCCAGACCCTTAAAAAGCAGCTAGTCTCAGCTCCAGCCCTGGCAATTCTGGACATCCACAAACCTTTCCACCTATTCGTGGATTAAAAGGCTGGAGTGGGAAAAGGCATGCTAACTCAGAAGTTAGGACCCTGGTATCGGCCAGTGGCCTACTTATCTAAAAAAATTGGACCCTGTTGCATCAGAATGGCCTACCTGCCCTAGGGTGATTGCAGCAACAGCTCAGCTAGTCAACGACTCTAACAAGCTAACATTGGTGCAGGATCTAGTGGTAACTACTCCCCATGCGGTTGTGAACTTGTTGTGAAGCCCCCCAGACCGGTGGATATCCAATGCCAGGCTAACACAGTACCAGGCCCTGTTGCTCAACCAGCCCAAAGTGACTTTCCGAGCTTCCACAGCCCTCAACCCTGCCACCCTGCTGCCAGACACTGATCAGACAGTGCTGCATGACTGTGCGGAGGTTGTGGCCCATGTCCACAGCATTTGACCAGACCTCACAGACGTCCCACTACCAGACGTGGAAAAGACCATATTCACTGACGGGAGCAGCTACGTGATGGATGGAGTGAGGCTAGCGGGAGCAGCCATCGTGGAAGGGGACCAGGTCATCTGGGCTGAGCCATTACCAGTGAGCACCTCAGTGCAAAAGCTGAGCTCATTGCCCTAACCCAAGCTCTGACGCTGGGAAACGACAAGAAGGTCAACATCTATACAGACAGCAGGTATGGTTTTGCCATTGTACATGTACACATGGCCATTTACAAGGAACGTGGGCTGCTGACAGCAGAAGGCAAAACCAAAAACAAAGGACAGATATTAGGCCTACTTCAGGCCATATGGTTGCCAAAGGCAGTCGCTGTAATGCACTGCCCAGGACATCAGAAGGGAAACTCAGAGGAGGCAAAGGGGAACCGGAGTGCGGATGAGGCTGCACAGGAAGTGGCTGCAAGAGATAGGGGCCTGATGGCATTAGCCCTTCTCCCAACGCCACTCCTCCCAGAGGAGCCCCAGTATTCTTCTGAAGATCAAATGGTTCTCCAGTCTCTTCACAATGTAAGTGAAAAGGGAAACTGGAAACAGACTCACAGTGGAAGAATTATTCTTCCACGAGCATTAGGATGGACTCTTTTTTTTTGCCAGTCCTGGGCCTTGGACTCAGGGCCTGAGCACTGTCCCTGGCTTCTTCCCGCTCAAGGCTAGCACTCTGCCACTTGAGCCACAGCACCGCTTCTGGCCGTTTTCTGTATATGTGGTGCTGGGGAATTGAACCTAGGGCCTCGTGTATCCGAGGCAGGCACTCTTGCCACTAAGCCATATCCCCAGCCCAGGATGGACTCTTATTAAGCAAATACACCAGGGAACCCATCTAGGAAAGAGCAAGCTAGCGGAATTAATCCGCTGGTTCTACTATATACCTGAAATGACAAAGTGCTAGAAGATATTACCAGCCGGTGTGTGCCATGCCAGAGGACAAATGCTGCTGGTGGAGTAGCCATCAAAGGAAGGAGAGAAAGAGGAACTGTGCCAGGATCCTACTGGGAGGTAGACTTTACTGAGGTAAAAACAGGCAAGTATGGATATAAGTACCTGCTAGTTTTTGTAGACACTTTTTCAGGATGGGCAGAAGCTTTCCCAACCCAAGTGGGAAACAGCATAGACTGTAATGAAGAAGCTGCTAGAGGAGATAATTCCCAGGTTTGGACTCCCAATACCCATAGGCTCAGACAATAGCCCTGCTTTCATCTCTCAGGTAACCCAGCTTTTGGGTAAGTCATTGGGGATTAATCAGAAATTACATTGTGCCTATCACCCCCAAAGTTCAGGTCAGGTAGAGAGGATGAATAGAACTCTAAAGGAGACCTTAACCAAATTGACCCTTGAGACTGGCGAAAACTGGACGGCCCTCCTACCATTTGGCCTTCTGAAGGTATGCTGTACACCATACTTTAAGGGCATCACACCTTATGAGATAATGTTCAGGAGGCCTCCTCCCCTATGCCCTAAGGTTGGTTCTGAAGCCATAGCTGAATTGTCTAACCAACATTTGTTACAGTCCTTACAGGCCCTGCAGAGAGTCCAAAATGAACTTTACTCCCAGATCAAGGCCCCTCATGAGAAGCTGTGTAACGATGCCCTAGCCTTACATTCTTTTGTGCCAGGACAGGTGATGTGGGTAGGGCGACATAAGACTGAGTCCTTGGATCCCCGCTGGAAAGGCCCTTACACTGTAGTCCTGACCACTCCTACTGCTGTCAAGGTAGATGGCCTAAGGACCTTGATCCATGCCTCCCACGACAAAGCAGCTAACCTGACCAAGGAGGACAAGTGGAAGGTGGTGCAATCTGGTGATGACCCACTAAAATAGACATTTGTGAAACATTTGAACTAGTAATGTTCTTGTGACTTTGATAAAGAGTAAGAATGGGTGAGTTTAAGTTTAAACTCTGAGTTTGAGCATAACATTGTCAAAAGAGGAACTCAGGAAAAGACTTTGAAATCAAAAATGCATTTCCAGTCTGTCTATAGGCTTTTTGGGACAGTTTTCAACAGATCCACAGAGGACAGGTGATTCCTAACATTGGCCCTTAATAAGTTCCAGGTAAGAGCATACTTAAAAACTATTTCTGTGTGGACCACCTTGTTGCCTTAATTGGAGTAAAGTGACCTCTTGTAAGACTCACTGATCTGAACTCTGCGGTTTGAAGCCAGTCCAGGCAGAGAAAGGTCCCTGTGAGAGTCTTTGTCTCTAGTTGGCCAGCAGAAATGCTGGGAACAGAGTTGTGAGTTGCTTTGAGGCTCAAAGTGGTAGAGTACTAGTCTTGAGCTGGAGAGCTGAGGGACAGTGCTCAAGCCCTGAGTCCAAGTTCAGCGACGAACAAAGAGAAATGCCAAAGGTGCATTTACCTCCGAGTAGAAAAGTCACTTCTGGGACAAATGGAGCATCCAGAGGCAGCAAGCCACTGCTTGGATGGCAGAGACATTGTCAGATCTCAGAGTCACCAGTTTTTGGCCTTTTAAAAGTTAACCGAAGCTGGGAGGTCCTAAAAGAATAGTTTGTAAGCATGCCTTTCTAAATGCCCATGTCTATCTACTGGGCAGGAACTTGGCAGTCATCTGTGATAGTGGGTAGTAAATCTAGGATATTGGGGAAATATTCTTCCTGTTGTAACCTTCCCACTCCTCTACGTTAATGAGTTGATGACCTCTATTAAGAAAAACATGTGTGGCAGGCTACAGAGTCACTCCCAGGAAATGCTTGGAGCGGGAGTCCAAGTGTATTTGAGTGTCCAGATGAACTAGGGTGTGATCTCAGAGGAGGTGTACCAGTTGCCTAGGTAACTGGATGGAGATTTAAAACAGGTGAGAACACCTACAGCTGTCCTGGGGATGGACCTCATACATAACCAGGTTCTTTCTGGGTACAATGTTAAGAGCAGCAGTCACATCAGACTGGCTCTTGTATCACCCTGCTCTCCCCAGAAACCTGTGGGTGGAGTCATATTATAGTCCAGGCAAGATTAAGCTCTCCAAGAGAAATCAATGATTTGATTTTTATGTACAAGAAAAAAAACGGGGGAATGTAATAGGGAGGTCAGATCTGGCCAGTGCCATCATTAACTGTGGAGGAACTTCAGGTTGACTCCAGCTCAGATTAGAGCAGAACCCAACTCCATCTTCACTAAGATCTCCCCAACCCGATCCAGGGAAGTTCCCCTTTGCTGTGATAAGATTGTGTAAACTGCTTGACCACCTGAAGCATGGAAGTTTCAAGGAATATTCAAGGTTAAACCCGTGACCTCCTATGAGTAGGCGTATCCACCAGCATCATGTGAGCCCCACCAAATCCATGCGCCAATTCTAACTAGAATGATAGGTTGGTTCAAATAGATACTATGAGACAGACTGTAACTCTATTGACCACCTGTGTGTGGCCTAGCATGCTCTGTAAGTGTTGTATCTTCATTGGCCACCTGCGTGTGGCAAGTTTGGCTGGATGTTTGCCTTATAACCAGGCTGGATGGCCACGCGGTTCCAGCTCCCGAGTCTGGCCTGCACACGTGCGGGCAGTTCCAGCTCCCGAGTCTGGGCTCGGATCCTGCATACGTGGTCGGCATTTTCGGCTTCCATGTCTGGGCTGCGAACAAGGCCGGTCGGTTCACTTTTTGTTCACTTTTTACTTCCCAATAAATCTGTCTTTTTGTCATCTTGTAGCTGGAGACTGTGTGGTGGGCTCCTGGGGGAATCAGGAATCCCCTGGCCAACTAGAGACAAAGACTCTCACAGTGACCTTTCTCTGCCCGGGCTGGCTTCGAACCGCAGATTTCAGATCAAGGAATCTTACTGAAGTAGAGTGGTGGTTGAGACTTCCCAGGATGTTCATTTAAAACAAAATGGATCACAAATAAAAGATGACTAAGTGGTGGAAGTCTCAATACAGAACTCTTCAGGCCTCAGTGAAACTTGAAATGAAGAATCCTGGGGCTCAAGACCATCAGTAGTTCCACATTACCACCAGTAGACAAGTCTTTTATTTTTTTATTTTGTTTATTTTAAGTTTTTAGTATCAAACTGAATTACAGAGAGCTTACAGTTTCATACATTAGGCATTGGATACATTTCTTGTACTGTTGGTTACCTCGTCCATAATTCCCCTGCCCTCTTCCCCCCCCCCCCCCATGAATTAGACAAGTCTTTTTAAATGGTTCAAGTCCCACTAGTGCCTGACAAATGGGAGCTTAAGCCACATTGTGTCAAGAGACTACAGGCTTGGAAATTTCCATTACATACCAGAGGAACAGTGAGACCCTGGATATCAAACCCAGGATCTATCTTTCAGAGATAAAAATGGCAAAACAAAACTGAACCCAAGAAATACCAAATTGACCAAGGTACATATGCTGGGTTCTCTATTTCACCCACATTGCTCCCCTCAGGGTCATTGAGATTAAATCTATGGACAGTTGGGTGCCCATTATGGCCAGCTAAGAGAGAAACTACAAGCAGCATTGCCAGATAGAGGGTCCATTCACATTAGTTCACAGGTCTAGTCTAACAGCTACACTGAGGAGGGCTTTGGAATATAGAAACAAGGGAAAATTTCCACCAATGGAAGCCTCACCCACACACCATGAAAGGAAGTAAACTTTAGAAAAAAATAGAGACTCCTGGGCAGCTGTGCAAGTTCTTCCCTGACTTGTCAGGCATTACAAAGGTGAGAACTGAACTATCAGAGGCAAAAAAGTCCTGGCAGATGCCTGACAGGGGTAGGGGACATGTGGCCTGTGCATGGTCTCTAGCCCACTCAATCGTTTGGTATGCAGTGGGACAGATGATGTATGCCTCTTATCAGCTGTTGATGGGTGTCTGCCTCACTGGTGATTTTGTATGTCCTGTTCCTACTCAGATTGTCCTTGGCATAAAATGGTCTCTCATCAGATACAATATTGGATTAAAGCCTCCTGAATACATATTGTTGTGCCAAGTCACAAGACCACCACCAAGAAGACCACCGAGACTCAGACATTCCGAAATGCAATAGCAAGGCAAGACTTTATTCAAGCGGGGCCACGGCCCGGCCCTTGTCCTACCCACCGACACAGCGGAGGTTAGGAGGCAGCCTCGAGCTACGATTACACAGGGCTTATAAAGGCAAAAGACAAAGTTACAGCAATCAGGTGTTTAAGCAAGCAAGATTACAGGTACAAATCTGATTGTCTCAGGGCTCGAGGCATTCTAGGAGCAGTTAGAGTTAAGCATTCCCAGTGGTTAGAGTTCTCGACCAGCTGGGCCCTAATAAGCTTGTCCTGGGTTTTCTCACAGGGCCTGCTTATCTCAGGATCACGTGGTAAAGTAGGGTTCGCGTGGTAAAGTGGTGCCTGACTTCAAAGTCTGGCACTTCATTTCCCCCCTTCTGATAGGTAACCCGAGAACCAATCGTGGTTCTCCTTGCTTAGTCTGATTCTGACTGAGAATTGGTAGGGATAGATTGGTATTGTGCCCACAATACCATAAAACTCATAACAAATGCGACAGATAAACATAGGTTTACACCGAAGCCCCAATTCTGACCCTATTTATATTATAGCCAATTTGATTACATACCAACTTTAGGGATTGTCTTTCTCACTTTTAACATGCCAAAACTTTTTATCTAAAGGAAACATTTTTGTTTTCTCTCTAAAGTCTTTCCTTATACAGTTTTATAATCTGTGCCTTGTAAAATTTAACATATCCCCATTCACACCATCTTCTACTTCCTCACACCATCAGTGACTTACTGGAACATTCTGTGACAATTTACTTTTTAAATCCCTTTCTTATCCAGAGGAAACCTTTTCTCTATTTCTTTCTCCAAGGCTTTCTATACTAACCTTCCTCTTTACATTTCCTGGGGCTTCTTTGCTGCTAGAGTTTTAAACTGTCCACATTTTCCAGTTTATCTCAACTACATCAAGGCAATTTACTATGACTCCACGCACGGGCTGCTCCTAAGAAGCCAGACCAGAGTCAACTATCATAAGTCAACTATTCTATATCTATATTCTATATCTGTATTCTTTGTCTATATTCTATATCTATATTCTGTATCTATATTCTGTATCTATATTCTGTATCTATATTCTATATCATGAGCCAACTATTTCATAGTAAATTTCTCCAGTTTCCAGTTCCTCCAAGTGTCTAAGGTTGGCCAGTGGCATCTGCAAGATCCACCCCCAGGAGGTCTCCATGAAGATGCCCCCAGCCACTTTAAATCTCTGTCCAGTGACCTTGGTACCTGGCACACCTGATGACAGTTACCTCCCTCTCTTCTCTGAGGTCACTCCCTAATCCATCTGGACACATTTTAATACTCTTGGACATACCTCCATCCCAGGCATTGCCCAGCAATGACTCTCCAGCCTGTCATACATGCTTTGAATTTAGCAGAAGGCCAGTCTGCTTGAAAATTTCTTACAATAAGTTTTAGCAGATCCAAAACACTTTCCAGCAGAAATCAGCTGCGTGTGATAAGAGTCTCATCTGAAGATGTAGATTCTTCCAGATGGCTGTTGACTCTCCTTGATCCTCACTCAAATGCAATGGGCAGGGGCCATGGTGGTGTCAGGTAGCAGTGGCTCCCAGTCGTTTGAGTAGAATGTCAAACCTTCTGGGTTTCCTGCAACTTTCTCCATAGACTGGTTAGAGAAGCTTAACCTAAGTTAACCTAAAGCCTAACTTTAGTCAAATTTCCTAGTAGATTTCTGATTCCTTCTTAAGCACACTAGCTTTTGCAGGCTGGCACATTACTGAAGGTCAAGACAGCTTTAGGCAATCAATGGCCCTT